>NW_028270182.1:4831449-4979815 GCF_037043375.1 Chiloscyllium plagiosum
TTCCCATGGCCAATTCACCTGACCTGCACATCTTTGCGACTGTGGGAGGAAACCAGAGCACCCGGAGGAAACCCACGCAGACACAGGGAGAATGTGCAAACTCCACACAGTCAGTCGCATGAGGTGGGAATTGAACCAGGGTCTCTGGCGCTGAGAGGCAGCAGTGCTAACCACTGAGCCACTGTGCCGCCCACAACACGTATGGTGGCAAAGGCCACTCAATCAGGAAAAGTGAACTGTCCCCCCATCAAACAGGGACAGCACGGGGTTAGATACAGAGTAAAGCTCCCTCTACACTGTCCCCCATCAAACACTCCCAGGACAGGGACAGCACGGGGTTAGATACAGAGTAAAGCTCCCTTTATATTTTCCCCATCAAACACTCCCAGAACAGGGACAGCATGGGGTTAGATACAGAGTACAGCTCCCTCTACACTGACCCCATCAAACACTCCCAGAACAGGGACAGCATGGGGTTAGATACAGAGTAAAGCTCTCTCTACACTCTCCCCACAAACACTCCCAGGGACAGGGACAGCACGGGGTTAGATACAGAGTAAAGCTCTCTCTACACTCTCCCCAAAAACACTCCCAGGGACAGGGACAGCACGGGGTTAGATACAGAGTAAAGCTCCCTCGACACTGTCCCCCATCAAATCCTCCCAGGACAGGGACAGCATGGGGTTAGATACAGAGTAAAGTTCCCTCTACACTGTCCCCCATCAAACCCTCCCAGGACAGGGACAGCACGGGGTTAGATACAGAGTAAAGTTCCCTCTACACTGTCCCACCATCAAACATTCCCAGGACAGGGACAGCATGGGGTTAGATACAGAGTAAAGTTCCCTCTACACTGTCCCCCATCAAACACTGACAGGACAGGGACAGCACAGGGTTAGATACAGAGTAAAGCTCCCTCTGCACTGTCCCCCACCAAACATTCCCAGACAGGGACAGCACGGGGTTACATACAGAGTAAAGCTCCCTCTACACTGTCCCCATCAGACACTCCCAAGACAGGGACAGCATGGGGTTAGATACAGAGTAAAGCTCCTTCTACACTGTCCCCCTATCAGACACTCCCGGGACAGGGACAGCACGGGGTTAGATACAGAGTAAAGCTGCCTCTACACTGACCCCATCTAACCCTCCCAGGACAGGGACAGCATGAGGTTAGATTCAGAGTAAAGTTCCCTCTACACTGCCCCCATCAAACCCTCCCAGGACAGGATCAGAACGGGGTTAGATACAGAGTAAAGCGCCCTCTACACTGTCACCCCCATCAAACATGCCCAGGACAGAGACAGCACGGAGTTAGATACAGAGTAAAGCTCACTCTACACTGCTCCCCCATTAAACCTTCCCAGGTACAGGGACAGTACTGGGTTAGATATAGAGTAAAGCTCCCTCTACACTGTCCCACCCATCAAACATTCCCAGCACAGGGACAGCACGGGGTTAGATACAGAGTAAAGCTCCCTCTACACTGTCCCCCATTGCACACTCCCAGGACAGGGACAGCACTGGGTTAGATAGAGAGTAAAGCTCCCTTACACTGTCCGCCCCATTAAACCCTCCCAGGACAGGGACAGCACGGGGTTAGATACAGAGTAAAGCTCCCTCTACCATGTCCCCATCAGACACTCCCAAGACAGGGACAGCATGGGGTTAGATACAGAGTAAAGCTCTCTCTACACTGTCCCCCATCAGACACTCCCAGGACAGGGACCGCATGGGGTTAGATACAGATTAAAGCTCCCTCTACACTGCCCCCCATCAAACCCTCCCAGGACTGTGACAGCACGGGGTTAGATACAGAGTAAAGCTCCCTCTACACTGTCCCACCATCAAACATTCCCAGAACAGGGACAGCACGGGTTTAGGTACAGAGTAAAGCTCCCTCTACCATGTCCCCATCAGACACTCCCAGGACAGGGACAGAACGGGGTTAGATACAGAGTAAAGCTCTCTCTACACTGTCCCATCATCAAACATTCCCAGGACAGGGACAGCATGGGGTTAGATACAGAGTAAAGCTCCCTCTACACTGTCCCCCATCAAACATTCCCAGGACAGTGACAACACGGCGTTAGATACAGAGTAGCGCTCCCTCTACACTGTCCCACCATCAAACATTCCCAGGACAGGGACAGCATGGGTTTAGGTACAGAGTAAAGCTCCCTCTACACTGTCCCCCATAACACACTCCCAGGACAGGGACAGCATGGGGTTAGATAAAGAGTAAAGCTCCTTCTACACTGTTCCCAACAGACACTCCCAGGACAGGGACAGCATGGGGTTTTATACAGAGTAAAGCTCCCTCTACACTCTCCCCACAAACACTCAAACACTCCCAGGGACAGGGACAGCAGGGGGTTAGATACAGAGTAAAGGTCCCTCTACACTGCCCCCCATCAAACCCTCCCAGGACAGGGACAGCACGGGGTTAGATACAAAGTAAAGCTCCCTCTACACTGCCCCCCCATCAAACCCTCCCAGGACTGTGACAGCACGGGGTTAGATACAGAGTAAAGCTCCCTCTACACTGTCCCACCATCTAACATTCCCAGAACAGGGACAGCACGGGTTTAGGTACAGAGTAAAGCTCCCTCTACCATGTCCCCATCAGACACTCCCAGGACAGGGACAGAACGGGGTTAGATACAGAGTAAAGCTCCCTCTACACTGTCCCATCATCAAACATTCCCAGGACAGGGACAGCATGGGGTTAGATACAGAGTAAAGCTCCCTCTACACTGTCCCCCCCATCAAACATTCCCAGGACAGTGACAACACGGCGTTAGATACAGAGTAAAGCCCTCTCTACACTGTCCCACCATCAAACATTCCCAGAACAGGGACAGCACGGGTTTAGGTACAGAGTAAAGCTCCCTCTACACTGTCCCCCATAACACACTCCCAGGACAGGGACAGAATGGGGTTAGATAAAGAGTAAAGCTTCCTCTGCACTGTTCCCAACAGACACTCCCAGGACAGGGACAGCATGGGGTTAGATACAGAGTAAAGCTCCCTCTACACTCTCCCCACAAACACTCAAACACTCCCAGGGTCAGGGACAGCAGGGGGTCAGATACAGAGTAAAGGTCCCTCTACACTGTCCCCCATCAAACCCTCCCAGGACAGGGACAGCACGGGGTTAGATATAGAGTAAAGCTGCCTCTACACTGTCCCCCATCAAACATTCCCAGGATAGGGACAGCACGGGGTTAGATACAGAGTAAAGCTCCCTCTACACTGCCCCCCATCAAACCCTCCCAGGACAGGGACAGCACGGGGTTACATACAGAGTAAAGCTCCCTCTATACTGTCCCCCCCATCAAACACTCCCAGGGACAGGGACAGCACGGGGATAGATACAGAATAAAATTCCTTCTACACTGTCCCCCCCATCAAACATTCCCAGGACAGTGACAACACGGCGTTAGATACAGAGTAAAGCTCCCTCTACACTGTCCCACCATCAAACATTCCCAGAACAGGGACAGCACGGGTTTAGGTACAGAGTAAAGCTCCCTCTACACTGTCCCCCATAACACACTCCCAGAACAGGGACAGCACGGGTTTAGATACAGAGTAAAGCTCCCTCTATACTGTCCCCCCCATCAAATACTCCCAGGGACAGGGACAGCACGGGGTTAGATACAGAGTAAAGTTCCCTCTACACTGTCCCCCATCAAACACTCCCATGGTCAGGGACAGCACGGGGTTAGATACAGAATAAAGCTTCTTCTACACTGTCCCCCATCACACATTCCCAGGACAGGGACAGAACGGGGTTAGATACAGAGTAAAGCTCCCTCTACACTGTCCCCCCATCAAACACTCCCAGGATAGGGACAGCACAAGGTTAGATACAGAGTAAAGTTCCCTCTACACTGTCCCCCATCAAATACTCCCAGGGACAGGGACAGCACGGGGTTAGATACAGAGTAAAGCTCCCTCTACCATGTCCCCATCAAACACTCCCAAGACAGGGACAGCATGGGGTTAGATACAGAGTAAAGCTGCCTCTACACTGTCCCCCCCATCGGACACTCCCGGGACAGGGACAGAACGGGGTTAGATACAGAGTAAAGCTCCCTCTACACTGACCCCATCAAACACTCCCAGGACAGGAACAGCATGAGCTTAGATAAAGAGTAAAGCTCCCTCTATACTGCCCCTATCAAACCCTCCCAGGACAGGATCAGCACGGGGTTAGATACAGAGTAAAGTTCCCTCTACACTGTCCCCCCAATCAAACACTCCTAGGGACAGGGACAGCATGGGGTTACATACAGAGTAAAGCTCCCTCTACACTGTCCCACCATCAAACATTCCCAGGACAGGGACAGCACGGGGTTAGATACAGAGTAAAGCTCACTCTACACTGCCTCCCCATCAAACCCTCCCAGGGACAGGGACAGCACTGGGTTAGATATAGAGTAAAGCTCCCTCTACACTGTCCCACCCATCAAACATTCCCAGGACAGGGACCGCACAGTGTGGGACCATCAGTGTGTGACCCTCAGTGTGGCACAATCAGTGCCGCACCATCAGTGTGTGACCATCAGTGCGTGACCATCAGTGTGTGACCATCAGTGTGTGACCATCAGTGTGTGACCATCAGTGCGGGACCATCAGTGTGGGACCATCAGTGTGTGACCATCAGTGTGTGACCATCAGTGCGGGACCATCAGTGTGTGACCATCAGTGTGTGACCATCAGTGCGGGACCATCAGTGTGTGACCATCAGTGTGGGACCATCAGTGTGTGACCATCAGTGTGTGACCATCAGTGTGGGACCATCAGTGTGGGACCATCAGTGTGTGACCATCAGTGTGGGACCATCAGTGTGGGACCCTCAGTGTGGGACCATCAGTGTGTGACCATCAGTGTGGGACCATCAGTGTGGGACCATCAGTGTGTGACCATCAGTGTGTGACCATCAGTGTGGGACCATCAGTGTGTCACCATCAGTGTGGGACCATCAGTGTGTGACCATCAGTGTGTGACCATCAGTGTGTGACCATCAGTGTGTGACCATCAGTGTGGGACCATCAGTGTGTCACCATCAGTGTGGGACCATCAGTGCGGGACCATCAGTGTGTCACCATCAGTGTGGGACCATCAGTGTAGGACCATCAGTGTGTGACCATCAGTGCGGGACCATCAGTGTGGGACCATCAGTGTGGGACCATCAGTGTGTGACCATCAGTGTGGGACCATCAGTGTGGGACCATCAGTGTGGGACCATCAGTGTGGGACCATCAGTGTGTCACCATCAGTGCGGGACCATCAGTGTGGGACCATCAGTGTGGGACCATCAGTGTGTGACCATCAGTGTGGGACCATCAGTGTGGGACCATCAGTGTGGGACCATCAGTGTGGGACCATCAGTGTGTCACCATCAGTGCGGGACCATCAGTGTGGGACCATCAGTGTGGGACCATCAGTGTGTGACCATCAGTGTGGGACCATCAGTGTGGGACCATCAGTGTGGGACCATCAGTGTGGGACCATCAGTGTGTGACCATCAGTGTGGGACCATCAGTGTGTCACCATCAGTGCGGGACCATCAGTGTGGGACCATCAGTGTGGGACCATCAGTGTGGGACCATCAGTGTGTGACCATCAGTGTGGGACCATCAGTGTGTGACCATCAGTGTGGGACCATCAGTGTGTGACCATCAGTGTGGGACCATCAGTGTGGGACCATCAGTGTGTGACCATCAGTGTGGGACCATCAGTGTGGGACCATCAGTGTGTCACCATCAGTGCGGGACCATCAGTGTGGGACCATCAGTGTGGGACCATCAGTGTGTGACCATCAGTGTGGGACCATCAGTGTGGGACCATCAGTGTGTGACCATCAGTGCGGGACCATCAGTGTGGCACCATCAGTGTGGGACCATCAGTGTGGGACCATCAGTGTGTCACCATCAGTGCGGGACCATCAGTGTGGGACCATCAGTGTGGGACCATCAGTGTGTGACCATCAGTGTGGGACCATCAGTGTGGGACCATCAGTGTGTGACCATCAGTGCGGCACCATCAGTGTGGCACCATCAGTGTGTGACCATCAGTGTGTGACCATCAGTGTGTGACCATCAGTGCGGCACCATCAGTGCGAGACCATCAGTGAGGGACCATCAGTGTGTGACCATCAGTGTGTGACCATCAGTGCGGGACCATCAGTGTGTGACCATCAGTGTGTGACCATCAGTGTGTGACCATCACTGCGGGACCATCAGTGTGTGACCATCAGTGCGGGACCATCAGTGCGGGACCATCATTGCGGGACCATCAGTGTGAGACCATCGGTACGGGACCATCAGTGTGTGACCATCAGTGTGTGACCATCAGTGTAGGACCATCAGTGTGGGACCATCAGTGTGGGACCATCAGTGTGGGACCATCAGTGTGTGACCATCAGTGCGGGACCATCAGTGTGGGACCATCAGTGTGTGACCATCAGTGCGGGACCATCAGTGTGTGACCATCAGTGCGGGACCATCAGTGTGGGACCATCTGTGCGGCACCATCAGTGCGGGACCATCATTGCGGGACCATCAGTGTGAGACCATCGGTACGGGACCATCAGTGTGTGACCATCAGTGTGGGACCATCAGTGTGTGACCATCAGTGTGTGACCATCAGTGTGGGACCATCAGTGTGTGACCATCAGTGTGGGACCATCAGTGTGTGACCATCAGTGTGGGACCATCAGTGTGGGACCCTCAGTGTGGGACCATCAGTGTGTGACCATCAGTGCGGGACCATCATGTGTGACCATCAGTGTGTGACCATCAGTGTGGGACCATCAGTGCGGGACCATCAGTGCGGGACCATCAGTGTGGGACCATCAGTGTGTGACCATCAGTGTGGGACCATCAGTGTGGGACCCTCAGTGTGGGACCATCAGTGTGTGACCATCAGTGCGGGACCATCATGTGTGACCATCAGTGTGTGACCATCAGTGTGTGACCATCAGTGCGGGACCATCAGTGTGGGACCATCAGTGTGTGACCATCAGTGCGGGACCATCATGTGTGACCATCAGTGTGTGACCATCAGTGTGGGACCATCAGTGCGGGACCATCAGTGCGGGACCATTAGTGTGTGACCATCAGTGTGTGACCATCAGTGCGGCACCATCAGTGTGTGACCATCACTGCGGGACCATCAGTGTGGGATCATCAGTGTGTAACCATCACTGCGGGACCAATCCGTGCGGGACCATTAGTGTGTGACCATCAGTGTGTGACCATCAGTGCGGCACCATCAGTGTGTGACCATCAGTGTGTCACCATCAGTGTGTGACCATCACTGCGGGACCATCAGTGCGGGACCATCAGTGTGTGACCATCACTGCGGGACCATCAGTGCGGGACCATCAGTGTGGGACCATCAGTGTGTGACCATCAGTGCGGGACCATCACTGCGGGACCATCACTGCGGGACCATCACTGCGGGTCCATCAGTGTGAGACCATCACTGCGGGACCATCAGTGTGAGACCATCACTGCAGGACCATCAGTGTGAGACCATCACTGCAGGACCATCATTGCGGGACCATCAGTGTGAGACCATCACTGCAGGACCATCACTGCGGGACCATCAGTGCGTGACCATCAGTGCGGGACCATCACTGCGGGTCCATCAGTGTGAGACCATCACTGCAGGACCATCACTGCGGGACCATCAGTGCGTGACCATCAGTGCGGGACCATCAGTGCGGGATCATCAGTGTGTGACCATCAGTGTGTGACCATCAGTGTGGGACCATCAGTGTGTGACCATCAGTGTGTGACCATCAGTGTGGGACCATCAGTGTGGGACCATCAGTGTGTGACCATCAGTGTGGGACCATCAGTGTGGGACCATCACTGCGGGACCATCAGTGTGTGACCATCAGTGTGGGACCATCAGTGTGGGACCATCAGTGTGTGACCATCACTGCGGGACCATCGGTGTGTGACCATCACTGCGGGACCATCGGTGTGGGACCATCGGTGCGGGACCATCAGTGTGTGACCATCAGTGTGTGACCATCAGTGTGTGACCGTCATTGCGGGACCATCAGTGTGTGACCATCACAGCGGGACCATCAGTGTGGGACCATCGGTGCGGGACCATCAGTGTGTGACCATCAGTGTGTGACCGTCATTGCGGGACCATCAGTGCGGGACCATCACTGCGGGACCATCAGTGCGGGACAATCAGTGTGTGACCATCAGTGTGTGACCATTACTGTGGGACCATCTCTGCGGGACCATCAGTGTGGGACCATCAGTGTGGGACCATCAGTGCGGGACCATCAGTGTGGGACCATCACTGCGGGACCATCAATGCGGGACCATCACTGCAGGACCATCTCTGCGGGACCATCAGTGCGGGACCATCAGTGTGGGACAATCAGTGTGCGACCATCACTGCGGGACCATCAGTGCGGGACCATCACTGCGGGACCATCAGTGCGGGACCATCAGTGCGGGACCATCAGTGCGGGACCATCAGTGCGGGACCATCAGTGTGGGACCATCAGTGTGTGACCATCAGTGCTGGACAATCACTGCAGGTCCATCACTGCGGGACCATCAGTGTGTGACCATCACTGCGGGACCATCAGTGTGGGACCATCACTGCGGGACCATCAGTGTGAGACCATCAGTGCGGGACCATCGCTGCGGGACCATCTGTGTGGGACCATCACTGCGGGACCATCAGTGTGTGACCATCACTGCGGGACCATCAGTGTGGGACCATCAGTGTGTGACCATCAGTGTGTGACCATCAGTGCGGGACCATCAGTGTGGGACCATCAGTGTGTGACCATCACTGCGGGACCATCAGTATGGGACCATCAGTGTGAGACCATCAGTGTGAGACCATCACTGCAGGACCATCACTGCGGGACCATCAGTGTGGGACCATCAGTGCGGGACCATCAGTGCGGGAACATCACTGCGGGACCATCAGTGCGGGACCATCAGTGTGGGACCATCAGTGTGAGACCATCACTGCGGGACCATCAGTGTGAGACCATCACTGCAGGACCATCACTGCGGGACCATCAGTGTGGGACCATCACTGCGGGACCATCAGTGTGAGACCATCAGTGCGGGATCATCAGTGTGGGACCATCAGTGTGGGACCATCACTGCGGGACCATCACTGCGGGACCATCAGTGCGGGACCATCAGTGCGGGATCATCAGTGTGGGACCATCAGTGCGGGACCATCAGTGCGGGACCATCAGTGTGTGACCATCAGTGTGTGACCATCACTGCGGGACCATCAGTGCGGCACCATCAGTGCGGCACCATCAGTGCGGGACCATCAGTGCGGGACCATCAGTGCGGGACCATCAGTGTGGGACCAGCAGTGTGGGACCATCAGTGTGGGACCATCAGTGTGTGACCATTACTGTGGGACCATCTCTGCGGGACCATCAGTGTGGGACCATCAGTGTGGGACCATCAGTGCGGGACCATCAGTGTGGGACCATCACTGCGGGACCATCAATGCGGGACCATCACTGCAGGACCATCTCTGCAGGACCATCAGTGTGTGACCATCAGTGTGCGACCATCACTGCGGGACCATCAGTGCGGGACCATCACTGCGGGACCATCACTGCGGGACCATCAGTGCGGGACCATCAGTGCGGGACCATCAGTGTGGGACCATCAGTGCGGGACCATCAGTGTGTGACCATCAGTGCGGGACCATCAGTGTGGGACCATCAGTGTGTGACCATCAGTGCGGGACAATCACTGCAGGTCCATCACTGCGGGACCATCAGTGTGTGACCATCACTGCGGGACCATCAGTGTGAGACCATCACTGCGGGACCATCAGTGTGAGACCATCAGTGCGGGACCATCGCTGCGGGACCATCTGTGTGGGACCATCACTGCGGGACCATCAGTGTGTGACCATCACTGCGGGACCATCAAAGTGGGACCATCAGTGTGTGACCATCAGTGTGTGACCATCAGTGCGGGACCATCAGTGTGGGACCATCAGTGTGTGACCATCACTGCGGGACCATCAGTATGGGACCATCAGTGTGAGACCATCAGTGTGAGACCATCACTGCAGGACCATCACTGCGGGACCATCAGTGTGGGACCATCAGTGCGGGACCATCAGTGCGGGAACATCACTGCGGGACCATCAGTGCGGGACCATCAGTGTGGGACCATCAGTGTGAGACCATCACTGCGGGACCATCAGTGTGAGACCATCACTGCAGGACCATCACTGCGGGACCATCAGTGTGGGACCATCACTGCGGGACCATCAGTGTGAGACCATCACTGCAGGACCATCACTGCGGGACCATCAGTGTGAGACCATCACTGCAGGACCATCACTGCGGGACCATCAGTGTGGGACCATCACTGCGGGACCATCAGTGTGAGACCATCACTGCAGGACCATCACTGCGGGACCATCAGTGTGAGACCATCACTGCAGGACCATCACTGCGGGACCATCAGTGCGGGACCATCACTGCGGGACCATCAGTGTGAGACCATCACTGCAGGACCATCACTGCGGGACCATCAGTGCGTGACCATCAGTGCGGGACCATCACTGCGGGACCATCAGTGTGAGACCATCACTGCAGGACCATCACTGCGGGACCATCAGTGCGTGACCATCAGTGCGGGACCATCAGTGCGGGACCATCAGTGCGTGACCATCAGTGCGGGACCATCAGTGCGGGATCATCAGTGTGGGACCATCAGTGCGGGACCATCAGTGTGGGACCATCAGTGCGGGACCATCAGTGCGGGACCATCAGTGTGTGACCATCAGTGTGTGACCATCACTGCGGGACCATCAGTGTGGGACCATCACTGCGGGACCATCAGTGTGTGACCATCAATGCGGGACCATCAGTGCGGCACCATCAGTGTGTGACCATCAGTGCGGGACCATCAGTGTGGGACCAGCAGTGTGGGACCATCACTGCGGGACCATCAGTGTGTGACCATCAGTGTGTGACCATCAGTGCGGGACCATCAGTGTGGGACCAGCAGTGTGGGACCATCAGTGTGGGACCATCACTGCGGGACCATCAGTGTGTGACCATCAGTGTGTGACCATCACTGCGGCACCATCAGTGTATGACCATCAGTGTGGGACCATCAGTGTGGGACCATCAGGGCGGGACCATCAGTGTGGGACCATCAGTGTGGGACCATCAGTGTGGGACCATCACTGCGGGACCATCAGTGTGTGACCATCAGTGTGTGACCATCAGTGCGGGACCATCAGTGTGGGACCAGCAGTGTGGGACCATCAGTGTGGGACCATCACTGCGGGACCATCAGTGTGTGACCATCAGTGTGTGACCATCACTGCGGCACCATCAGTGTATGACCATCAGTGTGGGACCATCAGTGTGGGACCATCAGGGCGGGACCATCAGTGTGGGACCATCAGTGTTTGACCATCACTGCGGGACCATCAGTGTGGGACCATCAGTGTGTGACCATCACTGCGGGACCATCACTGCGGGACCATCAGTGCGGGACCATCACTGCGGGACCATCTGTGCGGGACCATCACTGCGGGACCATCAGTGCGGGACCATCAGTGTGGGACCATCACTGCGGGACCATCAGTATGAGACCATCAGTGCGGGACCATCGCTGCGGGACCATCAGTGTGTGACCATCACTGCGGGACCATCACTGTGGGACCATCAGTGTGTGACCATCAGTGTGTGACCATCAGTGCGGGACCATCAGTGTGGGACCATCACTGCGGGACCATCAGTGTGAGACCATCACTGCGGGACCATCACTGCGGGACCATCAGTGTGGGACCATCTGTGCGGGACCATCACTGCGGGACCATCAGTGCGGGACCATCAGTGTGGGACCATCAGTGTGTGACCATCAGTGCGGGACCATCAGTGTGTGACCATCAGTGTGGGACCATCACTGCGGGACCATCAGTGCGGGACCATCAGTGTGGGACCATCACTGCGGGACCATCAGTGTGGGACCATCAGTGTGTGACCATCAGTGTGGGACCATCACTGCGGGACCATCAGTGCGGGACCATCAGTGTGGGACCATCACTGCGGGACCATCAGTGTGGGACCATCAGTGTGGGACCATCAGTGTGTGACCATCAGTGCGGGACCATCAGTGTGTGACCATCACTGCGGGATTATCAGGGTGTGACCATCACTGCGGGACCATCAGTGCAGGACCATCACTGCGGGACCATCAATGTGGGAACATCAATGTGGGACCATCAGTGTGTGACCATCAGTGTGGGACCATCAGTGTGTGACCATCACTGCGGGACCATCGGTGTGGGACCATCGGTGCGGGACCATCAGTGTGTGACAATCAGTGTGTGACCATCACTGCGGTACCATCAGTGTGGGACCAGCAGTGTGGGACCATCACTGCGGGACCATCACTGCGGGACCATCAGTGCGGGACCATCAGTGCGGGACCATCAGTGTGGGACCATCAGTGTGTGACCATCAGTGTGTGACCATCACTGCGGGACCATCAATGCGGGACCATCACTGCAGGACCATCAGTGCGGGACCATCAGTGTGGGACAATCAGTGTGCGACCATCACTGCGGGACCATCAGTGCGGGACCATCAGTTCGGGACCATCACTGCGGGAACATCAGTGCGGGACCATCAGTGTGTGACCATCAGTGCGGGACCATCAGTGTGTGACCATCACTGCGGGACAATCACTGCAGGTCCATCACTGCGGGACCATCAGTGTGGGACCATCACTGCGGGACCATCAGTGTGAGACCATCAGTGCGGGACCATCGCTGCGGGACCATCTGTGCGGGACCATCACTGCGGGACCATCAGTGTGTGACCATCACTGCGGGACCATCAGTGTGAGACCATCAGTGCGGGACCATCGCTGCGGGACCATCAGTGTGGGACCATCAGTGTGTGACCATCACTGCGGGACCATCAGTGTGAGACCATCAGTGCGGGACCATCGCTGCGGGACCATCACTGCGGGACCATCAGTGTGTGACCATCACTGCGGGACCATCAGTGTGGGACCATCACTGCGGGACCATCAGTGTGAGACCATCAGTGCGGGACCATCGCTGCGGGACCATCAGTGTGGGACCATCACTGCGGGACCATCAGTGTGAGACCATCAGTGCGGGACCATCGCTGCGGGACCATCTGTGCGGGACCATCACTGCGGGACCATCAGTGTGTGACCATCAGTGTGTGACCATCAGTGCGGGACCATCAGTGTGGGACCATCAGTGTGTGACCATCACTGCGGGACCATCAGTGTGGGACCATCAGTGTGTGACCATCAGTGTGGAACCATCAGTGCGGGAACATCACTGCGGGTCCATCAGTGTGAGACCATCACTGCAGGACCATCACTGCGGGACCATCAGTGTGGGACCATCAGTGTGGAACCATCAGTGCGGGACCATCAGTGCGGGAACATCACTGCGGGTCCATCAGTGTGAGACCATCACTGCAGGACCATCACTGCGGGACCATCAGTGTGAGACCATCACTGCAGGACCATCACTGCGGGACCATCAGTGCGTGACCATCAGTGCGGGACCATCACTGCGGGTCCATCAGTGTGAGACCATCACTGCAGGACCATCACTGCGGGACCATCAGTGCGGGATCATCAGTGTGGGACCATCAGTGCGTGACCATCAGTGTGTGACCATCAGTGTGTGACCATCAGTGTGGGACCATCAGTGTGTGACCATCAGTGTGTGACCATCAGTGTGGGACCATCAGTGTGGGACCATCACTGCGGGAACATCAGTGTGTGACCATCAGTGTGTGACCATCAGTGTGTGACCATCAGTGTGGGACCATCACTGCGGGACCATCAGTGCGTGACCATCAGTGTGGGACCATCAGTGTGGGACCATCAGTGTGTGACCATCACTGCGGGACCATCGGTGTGTGACCATCAGTGTGTGACCATCAGTGTGTGACCATCAGTGTGTGACCGTCATTGCGGGACCATCAGTGCGGGACCATCACTGCGGGACCATCACTGCGGGACCATCAGTGCGGGACCATCGGTGTGGGACCATCGGTGCGGGACCATCAGTGTGTGACCATCAGTGTGTGACCATCAGTGTGTGACCGTCATTGCGGGACCATCAGTGTGTGACCATCACTGCGGGACCATCAGTGTGGGACCATCGGTGCGGGACCATCAGTGTGTGACCATCAGTGTGTGCTCATCAGTGTGTGACCGTCATTGCGGGACCATCAGTGCGGGACAATCAGTGTGTGACCATTACTGTGGGACCATCTCTGCGGGACCATCAGTGTGGGACCATCAGTGTGGGACAATCAGTGTGTGACCATCAGTGTGTGACCATTACTGTGGGACCATCTCTGCGGGACCATCAGTGTGGGACCATCAGTGTGGGACCATCAGTGCGGGACCATCAGTGTGGGACCATCACTGCGGGACCATCAATGCGGGACCATCACTGCAGGACCATCTCTGCGGGACCATCAGTGCGGGACCATCAGTGTGGGACAATCAGTGTGCGACCATCACTGCGGGACCATCAGTGCGGGACCATCACTGCGGGACCATCACTGCGGGACCATCAGTGCGGGACCATCAGTGTGGGACCATCAGTGCGGGACCATCAGTGCGGGACCATCAGTGCGGGACCATCAGTGTGGGACCATCAGTGTGTGACCATCAGTGCTGGACAATCACTGCAGGTCCATCACTGCGGGACCATCAGTGTGTGACCATCACTGCGGGACCATCAGTGCGGGACCATCGCTGCGGGACCATCTGTGTGGGACCATCACTGCGGGACCATCAGTGTGTGACCATCACTGCGGGACCATCAGTGTGGGACCATCAGTGTGTGACCATCAGTGCGGGACCATCAGTGTGGGACCATCAGTGTGTGACCATCACTGCGGGACCATCAGTATGGGACCATCAGTGTGAGACCATCAGTGTGAGACCATCACTGCAGGACCATCACTGCGGGACCATCAGTGTGGGACCATCAGTGCGGGACCATTAGTGCGGGAACATCACTGCGGGACCATCAGTGCGGGACCATCACTGCGGGACCATCACTGCGGGACCATCAGTGCGGGACCATCAGTGTGGGACCATCAGTGCGGGACCATCAGTGCGGGACCATCAGTGCGGGACCATCAGTGTGGGACCATCAGTGTGTGACCATCAGTGCTGGACAATCACTGCAGGTCCATCACTGCGGGACCATCAGTGTGTGACCATCACTGCGGGACCATCAGTGCGGGACCATCGCTGCGGGACCATCTGTGTGGGACCATCACTGCGGGACCATCAGTGTGTGACCATTACTGCGGGACCATCAGTGTGGGACCATCAGTGTGTGACCATCAGTGCGGGACCATCAGTGTGGGACCATCAGTGTGTGACCATCACTGCGGGACCATCAGTATGGGACCATCAGTGTGAGACCATCAGTGTGAGACCATCACTGCAGGACCATCACTGCGGGACCATCAGTGTGGGACCATCAGTGCGGGACCATCAGTGCGGGAACATCACTGCGGGACCATCAGTGCGGGACCATCAGTGTGGGACCATCAGTGTGAGACCATCACTGCGGGACCATCAGTGTGAGACCATCACTGCAGGACCATCACTGCGGGACCATCAGTGTGGGACCATCAGTGCGGGACCATCAGTGTGGGACCATCAGTGTGAGACCATCACTGCGGGACCATCAGTGTGAGACCATCACTGCAGGACCATCACTGCGGGACCATCAGTGCGTGACCATCAGTGCGGGACCATCACTGCGGGACCATCAGTGCGTGACCATCAGTGAGGTACCATCAGTGCGGGACCATCAGTGCGTGACCATCAGTGCGGGACCATCAGTGCGGGATCATCAGTGTGGGACCATCAGTGCGGGACCATCAGTGCGGGACCATCAGAGTGTGACCATCAGTGTGTGACCATCACTGCGGGACCATCAGTGTGGGACCATCACTGCGGGACCATCAGTGTGGGACCATCAGTGCGGCACCATCAGTGTGTGACCATCAGTGTGTGACAATCAGTGTGTGACCATCAGTGCGGGACCATCAGTGTGGGACCAGCAGTGTGGGACCATCAGTGTGGGACCATCAGTGTGTGACCATTACTGTGGGACCATCTCTGCGGGACCATCAGTGTGGGACCATCAGTGTGGGACCATCAGTGCGGGACCATCAGTGTGGGACCATCACTGCGGGACCATCAATGCGGGACCATCACTGCAGGACCATCTCTGCGGGACCATCAGTGCGGGACCATCAGTGTGGGACAATCAGTGTGCGACCATCACTGCGGGACCATCAGTGCGGGACCATCACTGCGGGACCATCACTGCGGGACCATCAGTGTGGGACCATCACTGCGGGACCATCAGTGTGTGACCATCAGTGTGTGACCATCACTGCGGCACCATCAGTGTATGACCATCAGTGTGGGACCATCAGTGTGGGACCATCAGGGCGGGACCATCAGTGTGGGACCATCAGTGTTTGACCATCACTGCGGGACCATCAGTGTGGGACCATCAGTGTGTGACCATCACTGCGGGACCATCACTGCGGGACCATCAGTGCGGGACCATCACTGCGGGACCATCTGTGCGGGACCATCACTGCGGGACCATCAGTGCGGGACCATCAGTGTGGGACCATCACTGCGGGACCATCAGTATGAGACCATCAGTGCGGGACCATCGCTGCGGGACCATCAGTGTGTGACCATCACTGCGGGACCATCACTGTGGGACCATCAGTGTGTGACCATCAGTGTGTGACCATCAGTGCGGGACCATCAGTGTGGTACCATCACTGCGGGACCATCAGTGTGAGACCATCACTGCGGGACCATCACTGCGGGACCATCAGTGTGGGACCATCTGTGCGGGACCATCACTGCGGGACCATCAGTGCGGGACCATCAGTGTGGGACCATCACTGCGGGACCATCAGTGCGGGACCATCACTGCGGGACCATCAGTGCGGGACCATCAGTGTGGGACCATCAGTGTGTGACCATCAGTGTGTGACCATCACTGCGGGACCATCAATGCGGGACCATCACTGCAGGACCATCACTGTGGGACCATCAGTGCGGGACCATCAGTGTGGGACAATCAGTGTGCGACCATCACTGCGGGACCATCAGTGCGGGACCATCAGTGCGGGACCATCACTGCGGGAACATCAGTGCAGGACCATCAGTGTGTGACCATCAGTGCGGGACCATCAGTGTGTGACCATCAGTGTGGGACCATCACTGCGGGACCATCAGTGCGGGACCATCAGTGTGGGACCATCACTGCGGGACCATCAGTGTGGGACCATCAGTGTGTGACCATCAGTGTGGGACCATCACTGCGGGACCATCAGTGCGGGACCATCAGTGTGGGACCATCACTGCGGGACCATCAGTGTGGGACCATCAGTGTGGGACCATCAGTGTGTGACCATCAGTGCGGGACCATCAGTGTGTGACCATCACTGCGGGATTATCAGGGTGTGACCATCAGTGCGGGACCATCAGTGCAGGACCATCACTGCGGGACCATCAATGTGGGAACATCAATGTGGGACCATCAGTGTGTGACCATCAGTGTGGGACCATCAGTGTGGGACCATCAGTGTGTGACCATCACTGCGGGACCATCGGTGTGGGACCATCGGTGCGGGACCATCAGTGTGTGACAATCAGTGTGTGACCATCACTGCGGTACCATCAGTGTGGGACCAGCAGTGTGGGACCATCAGTGTGGGACCATCAGTGTGTGACCATCAGTGTGTGACCATCAGTGCGGGACCATCAGTGTGGGACCATCACTGCGGGACCATCAGAGTGTGAGACCATCACTGCGGGACCATCACTGCGGGACCATCAGTGCGGGACCATCAGTGCGGGACCATCAGTGTGGGACCATCAGTGTGTGACCATCAGTGTGTGACCATCACTGCGGGACCATCAATGCGGGACCATCACTGCAGGACCATCACTGCGGGACCATCAGTGCGGGACCATCAGTGTGGGACAATCAGTGTGCGACCATCACTGCGGGACCATCAGTGCGGGACCATCAGTGCGGGACCATCACTGCGGGAACATCAGTGCGGGACCATCAGTGTGTGACCATCAGTGCGGGACCATCAGTGTGTGACCATCACTGCGGGACAATCACTGCAGGTCCATCACTGCGGGACCATCAGTGTGGGACCATCACTGCGGGACCATCAGTGTGAGACCATCAGTGCGGGACCATCGCTGCGGGACCATCTGTGCGGGACCATCACTGCGGGACCATCAGTGTGTGACCATCACTGCGGGACCATCAGTGTGGGACCATCAGTGTGTGACCATCAGTGTGTGACCATCAGTGCGGGACCATCAGTGTGGGACCATCAGTGTGTGACCATCACTGCGGGACCATCAGTGTGGGACCATCAGTGTGTGACCATCAGTGTGAGACCATCACTGCAGGACCATCACTGCGGGACCATCAGTGTGGGACCATCAGAGTGGAACCATCAGTGCGGGACCATCAGTGCGGGAACATCACTGCGGGACCATCAGTGCGGGACCATCAGTGTGAGACCATCACTGCAGGACCATCACTGCGGGACCATCAGTGCGTGACCATCAGTGCGGGACCATCAGTGCGTGACCATCAGTGCGGGACCATCACTGCGGGTCCATCAGTGTGAGACCATCACTGCAGGACCATCACTGCGGGACCATCAGTGCGTGACCATCAGTGCGGGACCATCAGTGCGGGATCATCAGTGTGGGACCATCAGTGCGTGACCATCAGTGTGTGACCATCAGTGTGTGACCATCAGTGTGGGACCATCAGTGTGTGACCATCAGTGTGTGACCATCAGTGTGGGACCATCAGTGTGGGACCATCACTGCGGGAACATCAGTGTGTGACCATCAGTGTGTGACCATCAGTGTGTGACCATCAGTGTGGGACCATCACTGCGGGACCATCAGTGCGTGACCATCAGTGTGGGACCATCAGTGTGGGACCATCAGTGTGTGACCATCACTGCGGGACCATCGGTGTGTGACCATCAGTGTGTGACCATCAGTGTGTGACCATCAGTGTGTGACCGTCATTGCGGGACCATCAGTGCGGGACCATCACTGCGGGACCATCACTGCGGGACCATCAGTGCGGGACCATCGGTGTGGGACCATCGGTGCGGGACCATCAGTGTGTGACCATCAGTGTGTGACCATCAGTGTGTGACCGTCATTGCGGGACCATCAGTGTGTGACCATCACTGCGGGACCATCAGTGTGGGACCATCGGTGCGGGACCATCAGTGTGTGACCATCAGTGTGTGCTCATCAGTGTGTGACCGTCATTGCGGGACCATCAGTGCGGGACCATCACTGCGGGACCATCAGTGTGTGACCATCAGTGTGTGACCATTACTGTGGGACCATCTCTGCGGGACCATCAGTGTGGGACCATCAGTGTGGGACCATCAGTGCGGGACCATCAGTGTGGGACCATCACTGCGGGACCATCAATGCGGGACCATCACTGCAGGACCATCTCTGCGGGACCATCAGTGCGGGACCATCAGTGTGGGACAATCAGTGTGCGACCATCACTGCGGGACCATCAGTGCGGGACCATCACTGCGGGACCATCACTGCGGGACCATCAGTGCGGGACCATCAGTGTGGGACCATCAGTGCGGGACCATCAGTGCGGGACCATCAGTGCGGGACCATCAGTGTGGGACCATCAGTGTGTGACCATCAGTGCTGGACAATCACTGCAGGTCCATCACTGCGGGACCATCAGTGTGTGACCATCACTGCGGGACCATCAGTGTGGGACCATCACTGCGGGACCATCAGTGTGAGACCATCAGTGCGGGACCATCGCTGCGGGACCATCTGTGTGGGACCATCACTGCGGGACCATCAGTGAGTGACCATCACTGCGGGACCATCAGTGTGGGACCATCAGTGTGTGACCATCAGTGCGGGACCATCAGTGTGGGACCATCAGTGTGTGACCATCACTGCGGGACCATCAGTATGGGACCATCAGTGTGAGACCATCAGTGTGAGACCATCACTGCAGGACCATCACTGCGGGACCATCAGTGTGGGACCATCAGTGCGGGACCATCAGTGCGGGAACATCACTGCGGGACCATCAGTGCGGGACCATCAGTGTGGGACCATCAGTGTGAGACCATCACTGCGGGACCATCAGTGTGGGACCATCACTGCGGGACCATCAGTGTGAGACCATCACTGCAGGACCATCACTGCGGGACCATCAGTGCGTGACCATCAGTGCGGGACCATCACTGCGGGACCATCAGTGTGAGACCATCACTGCAGGACCATCACTGCGGGACCATCAGTGCGTGACCATCAGTGCGGGACCATCAGTGCGGGTCCATCAGTGTGAGACCATCACTGCAGGACCATCACTGCGGGACCATCAGTGCGTGACCATCAGTGCGGGACCATCAGTGCGGGATCATCAGTGTGGGACCATCAGTGCGTGACCATCAGTGTGTGACCATCAGTGTGTGACCATCAGTGTGGGACCATCAGTGTGTGACCATCAGTGTGTGACCATCAGTGTGGGACCATCACTGCGGGAACATCAGTGTGTGACCATCAGTGTGTGACCATCAGTGTGTGACCATCAGTGTGGGACCATCACTGCGGGACCATCAGTGCGTGACCATCAGTGTGGGACCATCAGTGTGGGACCATCAGTGTGTGACCATCACTGCGGGACCATCGGTGTGTGACCATCAGTGTGTGACCATCAGTGTGTGACCATCAGTGTGTGACCGTCATTGCGGGACCATCAGTGCGGGACCATCACTGCGGGACCATCACTGCGGGACCATCAGTGCGGGACCATCGGTGTGGGACCATCGGTGCGGGACCATCAGTGTGTGACCATCAGTGTGTGACCATCAGTGTGTGACCGTCATTGCGGGACCATCAGTGTGTGACCATCACTGCGGGACCATCAGTGTGGGACCATCGGTGCGGGACCATCAGTGTGTGACCATCAGTGTGTGCTCATCAGTGTGTGACCGTCATTGCGGGACCATCAGTGCGGGACCATCACTGCGGGACCATCAGTGCGGGACAATCAGTGTGTGACCATCAGTGTGTGACCATTACTGTGGGACCATCTCTGCGGGACCATCAGTGTGGGACCATCAGTGTGGGACCATCAGTGCGGGACCATCAGTGTGGGACCATCACTGCGGGACCATCAATGCGGGACCATCACTGCAGGACCATCTCTGCGGGACCATCAGTGCGGGACCATCAGTGTGGGACAATCAGTGTGCGACCATCACTGCGGGACCATCAGTGCGGGACCATCACTGCGGGACCATCACTGCGGGACCATCAGTGCGGGACCATCAGTGTGGGACCATCAGTGCGGGACCATCAGTGCGGGACCATCAGTGCGGGACCATCAGTGTGGGACCATCAGTGTGTGACCATCAGTGCTGGACAATCACTGCAGGTCCATCACTGCGGGACCATCAGTGTGTGACCATCACTGCGGGACCATCAGTGTGGGACCATCACTGCGGGACCATCAGTGTGAGACCATCAGTGCGGGACCATCGCTGCGGGACCATCTGTGTGGGACCATCACTGCGGGACCATCAGTGAGTGACCATCACTGCGGGACCATCAGTGTGGGACCATCAGTGTGTGACCATCAGTGCGGGACCATCAGTGTGGGACCATCAGTGTGTGACCATCACTGCGGGACCATCAGTATGGGACCATCAGTGTGAGACCATCAGTGTGAGACCATCACTGCAGGACCATCACTGCGGGACCATCAGTGTGGGACCATCAGTGCGGGACCATCAGTGTGGGACCATCAGTGTGAGACCATCACTGCGGGACCATCAGTGTGGGACCATCACTGCGGGACCATCAGTGTGAGACCATCACTGCAGGACCATCACTGCGGGACCATCAGTGCGTGACCATCAGTGCGGGACCATCACTGCGGGACCATCAGTGTGAGACCATCACTGCAGGACCATCACTGCGGGACCATCAGTGCGTGACCATCAGTGCGGGACCATCAGTGCGGGACCATCAGTGCGTGACCATCAGTGCGGGACCATCAGTGCGGGATCATCAGTGTGGGACCATCAGTGCGGGACCATCAGTGCGGGACCATCAGTGTGTGACCATCAGTGTGTGACCATCACTGCGGGACCATCAGTGTGGGACCATCACTGCGGGACCATCAGTGTGTGACCATCAGTGTGTGACAATCAGTGTGTGACCATCACTGCGGTACCATCAGTGTGTGACCATCAATGTGGCACCATCAGTGCGGCACCATCAGTGTGGGACCAGAAGTGTGGGACCATCAGTGTGGGACCATCACTGCGGGACCATCAGTGTGTGACCATCAGTGTGTGACCATCACTGCGGCACCATCAGTGTATGACCATCAGTGTGGGACCATCAGTGTGGGACCATCAGGGCGGGACCATCAGTGTGGGACCATCAGTGTTTGACCATCACTGCGGGACCATCAGTGTGGGACCATCAGTGTGTGACCATCACTGCCGCACCATCACTGCGGGACCATCAGTGTGTGACCATCAGTGTGTGACCATCACTGCGGCACCATCAGTGTATGACCATCAGTGTGGGACCATCAGTGTGGGACCATCAGGGCGGGACCATCAGTGTGGGACCATCAGTGTTTGACCATCACTGCGGGACCATCAGTGTGGGACCATCAGTGTGTGACCATCACTGCGGGACCATCACTGCGGGACCATCAGTGCGGGACCATCACTGCGGGACCATCTGTGCGGGACCATCACTGCGGGACCATCAGTGCGGGACCATCAGTGTGGGACCATCACTGCGGGACCATCAGTGTGTGACCATCACTGCGGGACCATCACTGTGGGACCATCAGTGTGTGACCATCAGTGTGTGACCATCAGTGTGTGACCATCAGTGCGGGACCATCGCTGCGGGACCATCAGTGTGTGACCATCACTGCGGGACCATCACTGTGGGACCATCAGTGTGTGACCATCAGTGTGTGACCATCAGTGCGGGACCATCAGTGTGGGACCATCACTGCGGGACCATCAGTGTGAGACCATCACTGCGGGACCATCACTGCGGGACCATCAGTGTGGGACCATCTGTGTGTGACCATCAGTGTGTGACCATCACTGCGGGACCATCAATGCGGGACCATCACTGCAGGACCATCACTGCGGGACCATCAGTGCGGGACCATCAGTGTGGGACCATCAGTGTGTGACCATCACTGCGGGACCATCAATGCGGGACCATCACTGCGGGACCATCAGTGCGGGACCATCAGTGTGGGACCATCACTGCGGGACCATCAGTGCGGGACCATCACTGCGGGACCATCAGTGCGGGACCATCAGTGTGGGACCATCAGTGTGTGACCATCAGTGTGTGACCATCACTGCGGGACCATCAATGCGGGACCATCACTGCAGGACCATCACTGCGGGACCATCAGTGCGGGACCATCAGTGTGGGACAATCAGTGTGCGACCATCAGTGCGGGACCATCAGTGCGGGACCATCAGTGCGGGACCATCACTGCGGGAACATCAGTGCAGGACCATCAGTGTGTGACCATCAGTGCGGGACCATCAGTGTGTGACCATCAGTGTGGGACCATCACTGCGGGACCATCAGTGCGGGACCATCAGTGTGGGACCATCACTGCGGGACTATCAGTGTGGGACCATCAGTGTGTGACCATCAGTGTGTGACCATCAGTGTGGGACCATCACTGCGGGACCATCAGTGCGGGACCATCAGTGTGGGACCATCACTGCGGGACCATCAGTGTGTGACCATCAGTGTGGGACCATCAGTGTGGGACCATCAGTGTGTGACCATCAGTGCGGGACCATCAGTGTGTGACCATCACTGCGGGATTATCAGGGTGTGACCATCACTGCGGGACCATCAGTGCGGGACCATCACTGCGGGACCATCAGTGCGGGACCATCAGTGTGGGACCATCAGTGTGTGACCATCAGTGTGTGACCATCAGTGTGTGACCATCACTGCGGGACCATCAATGCGGGACCATCACTGCAGGACCATCACTGCGGGACCATCAGTGCGGGACCATCAGTGCGGGACCATCACTGCGGGAACATCAGTGCAGGACCATCAGTGTGTGACCATCAGTGCGGGACCATCAGTGTGTGACCATCAGTGTGGGACCATCACTGCGGGACCATCAGTGCGGGACCATCAGTGTGGGACCATCACTGCGGGACCATCAGTGTGGGACCATCAGTGTGTGACCATCAGTGTGGGACCATCACTGCGGGACCATCAGTGCGGGACCATCAGTGTGGGACCATCACTGCGGGACCATCAGTGTGGGACCATCAGTGTGGGACCATCAGTGTGTGACCATCAGTGTGGGACCATCAGTGTGTGACCATCACTGCGGGACCATCAGTGCAGGACCATCACTGCGGGACCATCAATGTGGGAACATCAATGTGGGACCATCAGTGTGTGACCATCAGTGTGGGACCATCAGTGTGGGACCATCAGTGTGTGACCATCACTGCGGGACCATCGGTGTGGGACCATCGGTGCGGGACCATCAATGTGTGACAATCAGTGTGTGACCATCACTGCGGTACCATCAGTGTGGGACCAGCAGTGTGGGACCATCAGTGTGGGACCATCAGTGTGTGACCATCAGTGTGTGACCATCAGTGCGGGACCATCAGTGTGGGACCATCACTGCGGGACCATCAGTGTGAGACCATCACTGCGGGACCATCACTGCGGGACCATCAGTGTGGGACCATCTGTGCGGGACCATCACTGCGGGACCATCAGTGTGGGACCATCTGTGCGGGACCATCACTGCGGGACCATCAGTGCGGGACCATCAGTGTGGGACCATCAGTGTGTGACCATCAGTGTGGGACAATCAGTGTGCGACCATCACTGCGGGACCATCAATGCGGGACCATCACTGCAGGACCATCACTGCGGGACCATCAGTGCGGGACCATCAGTGTGGGACAATCAGTGTGCGACCATCACTGCGGGACCATCAGTGCGGGACCATCAGTGCGGGACCATCACTGCGGGAACATCAGTGCGGGACCATCAGTGTGTGACCATCAGTGCGGGACCATCAGTGTGTGACCATCACTGCGGGACAATCACTGCAGGTCTATCACTGCGGGACCATCAGTGTGGGACCATCACTGCGGGACCATCAGTGTGAGACCATCAGTGCGGGATCATCGCTGCGGGACCATCTGTGCGGGACCATCACTGCGGGACCATCAGTGTGTGACCATCACTGCGGGACCATCAGTGTGGGACCATCAGTGTGTGACCATCAGTGTGTGACCATCAGTGCGGGACCATCAGTGTGGGACCATCAGTGTGTGACCATCACTGCGGGACCATCAGTGTGGGACCATCAGTGTGTGACCATCAGTGTGAGACCATCACTGCAGGACCATCACTGCGGGACCATCAGTGTGGGACCATCAGTGTGGGACCATCACTGCGGGACCATCAGTGTGTGACCATCACTGCGGGACCATCACTGTGGGACCATCAGTGTGTGACCATCAGTGTGTGACCATCAGTGTGTGACCATCAGTGCGGGACCATCGCTGCGGGACCATCAGTGTGTGACCATCACTGCGGGACCATCACTGTGGGACCATCAGTGTGTGACCATCAGTGTGTGACCATCAGTGCGGGACCATCAGTGTGGGACCATCACTGCGGGACCATCAGTGTGAGACCATCACTGCGGGACCATCACTGCGGGACCATCAGTGTGGGACCATCTGTGTGTGACCATCAGTGTGTGACCATCACTGCGGGACCATCAATGCGGGACCATCACTGCAGGACCATCACTGCGGGACCATCAGTGCGGGACCATCAGTGTGGGACCATCAGTGTGTGACCATCACTGCGGGACCATCAATGCGGGACCATCACTGCGGGACCATCAGTGCGGGACCATCAGTGTGGGACCATCACTGCGGGACCATCAGTGCGGGACCATCACTGCGGGACCATCAGTGCGGGACCATCAGTGTGGGACCATCAGTGTGTGACCATCAGTGTGTGACCATCACTGCGGGACCATCAATGCGGGACCATCACTGCAGGACCATCACTGCGGGACCATCAGTGCGGGACCATCAGTGTGGGACAATCAGTGTGCGACCATCAGTGCGGGACCATCAGTGCGGGACCATCACTGCGGGAACATCAGTGCAGGACCATCAGTGTGTGACCATCAGTGCGGGACCATCAGTGTGTGACCATCAGTGTGGGACCATCACTGCGGGACCATCAGTGCGGGACCATCAGTGTGGGACCATCACTGCGGGACTATCAGTGTGGGACCATCAGTGTGTGACCATCAGTGTGTGACCATCAGTGTGGGACCATCACTGCGGGACCATCAGTGCGGGACCATCAGTGTGGGACCATCACTGCGGGACCATCAGTGTGTGACCATCAGTGTGGGACCATCAGTGTGGGACCATCAGTGTGTGACCATCAGTGCGGGATTATCAGGGTGTGACCATCACTGCGGGACCATCAGTGCGGGACCATCACTGCGGGACCATCAGTGCGGGACCATCAGTGTGGGACCATCAGTGTGTGACCATCAGTGTGTGACCATCAGTGTGTGACCATCACTGCGGGACCATCAATGCGGGACCATCACTGCAGGACCATCACTGCGGGACCATCAGTGCGGGACCATCAGTGCGGGACCATCACTGCGGGAACATCAGTGCAGGACCATCAGTGTGTGACCATCAGTGCGGGACCATCAGTGTGTGACCATCAGTGTGGGACCATCACTGCGGGACCATCAGTGCGGGACCATCAGTGTGGGACCATCACTGCGGGACCATCAGTGTGGGACCATCAGTGTAGGACCATCAGTGTGTGACCATCACTGCGGGACCATCAGTGCAGGACCATCACTGCGGGACCATCGGTGTGGGACCATCGGTGCGGGACCATCAGTGTGTGACAATCAGTGTGTGACCATCACTGCGGTACCATCAGTGTGGGACCAGCAGTGTGGGACCATCAGTGTGGGACCATCAGTGTGTGACCATCAGTGTGTGACCATCAGTGCGGGACCATCAGTGTGGGACCATCACTGCGGGACCATCAGTGTGAGACCATCACTGCGGGACCATCACTGCGGGACCATCAGTGTGGGACCATCTGTGCGGGACCATCACTGCGGGACCATCAGTGTGGGACCATCTGTGCGGGACCATCACTGCGGGACCATCAGTGCGGGACCATCAGTGTGGGACCATCAGTGTGTGACCATCAGTGTGGGACAATCAGTGTGGGACAATCAGTGTGCGACCATCACTGCGGGACCATCAATGCGGGACCATCACTGCAGGACCATCACTGCGGGACCATCAGTGCGGGACCATCAGTGTGGGACAATCAGTGTGCGACCATCACTGCGGGACCATCAGTGCGGGACCATCACTGCGGGAACATCAGTGCGGGACCATCAGTGTGTGACCATCAGTGCGGGACCATCAGTGTGTGACCATCACTGCGGGACAATCACTGCAGGTCCATCACTGCGGGACCATCAGTGTGGGACCATCACTGCGGGACCATCAGTGTGAGACCATCAGTGCGGGACCATCGCTGCGGGACCATCTGTGCGGGACCATCACTGCGGGACCATCAGTGTGTGACCATCACTGCGGGACCATCAGTGTGGGACCATCAGTGTGTGACCATCAGTGTGTGACCATCAGTGCGGGACCATCAGTGTGGGACCATCAGTGTGTGACCATCACTGCGGGACCATCAGTGTGGGACCATCAGTGTGTGACCATCAGTGTGAGACCATCACTGCAGGACCATCACTGCGGGACCATCAGTGTGGGACCATCAGTGTGGAACCATCAGTGCGGGACCATCAGTGCGGGAACATCACTGCGGGACCATCAGTGCGGGACCATTAGTGTGGGACCATCAGTGTGAGACCATCACTGCGGGACCATCAGTGTGAGACCATCACTGCAGGACCATCACTGCGGGACCATCAGTGTGAGACCATCACTGCAGGACCATCACTGCGGGACCATCAGTGCGTGACCATCAGTGCGGGACCATCACTGCGGGTCCATCAGTGTGAGACCATCACTGCAGGACCATCACTGCGGGACCATCAGTGCGTGACCATCAGTGCGGGACCATCAGTGCGGGATCATCAGTGTGGGACCATCAGTGCGTGACCATCAGTGCGTGACCATCAGTGTGTGACCATCAGTGTGCGACCATCAGTGTGGGACCATCAGTGTGTGACCATCAGTGTGTGACCATCAGTGTGGGACCATCAGTGTGGGACCATCACTGCGGGAACATCAGTGTGTGACCATCAGTGTGTGACCATCAGTGTGTGACCATCAGTGTGGGACCATCACTGCGGGACCATCAGTGTGTGACCATCAGTGTGGGACCATCAGTGTGTGACCATCACTGCGGGACCATCGGTGTGTGACCATCACTGCGGGACCATCGGTGTGGGACCATCGGTGCGGGACCATCAGTGTGTGACCATCAGTGTGTGACCATCAGTGTGTGACCGTCATTGCGGGACCATCAGTGTGTGACCATCAGTGCGGGACCATCAGTGTGTGACCATCACTGCGGGACAATCACTGCAGGTCCATCACTGCGGGGCCATCAGTGTGTGACCATCACTGCGGGACCATCAGTGTGGGACCATCACTGCGGGACCATCAGTGTGAGACCATCAGTGCGGGACCATCGCTGCGGGACCATCTGTGTGGGACCATCACTGCGGGACCATCAGTGTGTGACCATCACTGCGGGACCATCAGTGTGGGACCATCAGTGTGTGACCATCAGTGCGGGACCATCAGTGTGGGACCATCAGTGTGTGACCATCAGTGCGGGACCATCAGTATGGGACCATCAGTGTGAGACCATCAGTGTGAGACCATCACTGCAGGACCATCACTGCGGGACCATCAGTGTGGGACCATCAGTGCGGGACCATCAGTGCGGGAACATCACTGCGGGACCATCAGTGCGGGACCATCAGTGCGGGACCATCAGTGTGAGACCATCACTGCGGGACCATCAGTGTGAGACCATCACTGCAGGACCATCACTGCGGGACCATCAGTGTGGGACCATCACTGCGGGACCATCAGTGTGAGACCATCACTGCAGGACCATCACTGCGGGACCATCAGTGCGTGACCATCAGTGTGAGACCATCACTGCAGGACCATCACTGCGGGACCATCAGTGCGTGACCATCAGTGCGGGACCATCAGTGCGGGACCATCAGTGCGTGACCATCAGTGCGGGACCATCAGTGCGGGATCATCAGTGTGGGACCATCAGTGCGGGACCATCAGTGCGGGACCATCAGTGTGTGACCATCAGTGTGTGACCATCAGTGTGTGACCATCAGTGTGTGACCATCACTGCGGTACCATCAGTGTGTGACCATCAGTGCGGGACCATCAGTGCGTGACCATCAGTGCGGGACCATCAGTGCGGGATCATCAGTGTGGGACCATCAGTGCGGGACCATCAGTGTGTGACCATCAGTGTGTGACCATCACTGCGGGACCATCAGTGCGGGACCATCAATGTGGGACCATCACTGCGGGACCATCAGTGTATGACCATCAGTGCGGGACCATCAGTGTGCGACCATCAGTGTGGGACCATCAGTGTGTGACCATCAGTGTGTGACCATCAGTGTGGGACCATCAGTGTGGGACCATCACTGCGGGAACATCAGTGTGTGACCATCAGTGTGTGACCATCAGTGTGTGACCATCAGTGTGGGACCATCACTGCGGGACCATCAGTGTGTGACCATCAGTGTGGGACCATCAGTGTGGGACCATCAGTGTGTGACCATCACTGCGGGACCATCGGTGTGTGACCATCACTGCGGGACCATCGGTGTGGGACCATCGGTGCGGGACCATCAGTGTGTGACCATCAGTGTGTGACCATCAGTGTGTGACCGTCATTGCGGGACCATCAGTGTGTGACCATCAGTGCGGGACCATCAGTGTGTGACCATCACTGCGGGACAATCACTGCAGGTCCATCACTGCGGGGCCATCAGTGTGTGACCATCACTGCGGGACCATCAGTGTGGGACCATCACTGCGGGACCATCAGTGTGAGACCATCAGTGCGGGACCATCGCTGCGGGACCATCTGTGTGGGACCATCACTGCGGGACCATCAGTGTGTGACCATCACTGCGGGACCATCAGTGTGGGACCATCAGTGTGTGACCATCAGTGCGGGACCATCAGTGTGGGACCATCAGTGTGTGACCATCAGTGCGGGACCATCAGTATGGGACCATCAGTGTGAGACCATCAGTGTGAGACCATCACTGCAGGACCATCACTGCGGGACCATCAGTGTGGGACCATCAGTGCGGGACCATCAGTGCGGGAACATCACTGCGGGACCATCAGTGCGGGACCATCAGTGCGGGACCATCAGTGTGAGACCATCACTGCGGGACCATCAGTGTGAGACCATCACTGCAGGACCATCACTGCGGGACCATCAGTGTGGGACCATCACTGCGGGACCATCAGTGTGAGACCATCACTGCAGGACCATCACTGCGGGACCATCAGTGCGTGACCATCAGTGTGAGACCATCACTGCAGGACCATCACTGCGGGACCATCAGTGCGTGACCATCAGTGCGGGACCATCAGTGCGGGACCATCAGTGCGTGACCATCAGTGCGGGACCATCAGTGCGGGATCATCAGTGTGGGACCATCAGTGCGGGACCATCAGTGCGGGACCATCAGTGTGTGACCATCAGTGTGTGACCATCAGTGTGTGACCATCAGTGTGTGACCATCACTGCGGTACCATCAGTGTGTGACCATCAGTGCGGGACCATCAGTGCGTGACCATCAGTGCGGGACCATCAGTGCGGGATCATCAGTGTGGGACCATCAGTGCGGGACCATCAGTGTGTGACCATCAGTGTGTGACCATCACTGCGGGACCATCAGTGCGGGACCATCAATGTGGGACCATCACTGCGGGACCATCAGTGTATGACCATCAGTGCGGGACCATCAGTGTGTGACCATCAGTGTGTGACCATCACTGCGGCACCATCAGTGTATGACCATCAGTGCGGGACCATCAGTGTGGGACCATCACTGCGGGACCATCAGTGTGTGACCATCAGTGTGTGACCATCACTGCGGCACCATCAGTGTATGACCATCAGTGTGGGACCATCAGTGTGGGACCATCAGGGCGGGACCATCAGTGTGGGACCATCAGTGTTTGACCATCACTGCGGGACCATCAGTGTGGGACCATCAGTGTGTGACCATCACTGCGGGACCATCACTGCGGGACCATCAGTGCGGGACCATCACTGCGGGACCATCTGTGCGGGACCATCACTGCGGGACCATCAGTGCGGGACCATCAGTGTGGGACCATCATGCGGGACCATCAGTGTGTGACCATCACTGCGGGACCATCACTGTGGGACCATCAGTGTGTGACCATCAGTGTGTGACCATCAGTGTGTGACCATCAGTGCGGGACCATCGCTGCGGGACCATCAGTGTGTGACCATCACTGCGGGACCATCACTGTGGGACCATCAGTGTGTGACCATCAGTGTGTGACCATCAGTGCGGGACCATCAGTGTGGGACCATCACTGCGGGACCATCAGTGTGAGACCATCACTGCGGGACCATCACTGCGGGACCATCAGTGTGGGACCATCTGTGTGTGACCATCAGTGTGTGACCATCACTGCGGGACCATCAATGCGGGACCATCACTGCAGGACCATCACTGCGGGACCATCAGTGCGGGACCATCAGTGTGGGACCATCAGTGTGTGACCATCACTGCGGGACCATCAATGCGGGACCATCACTGCGGGACCATCAGTGCGGGACCATCACTGCGGGACCATCAGTGCGGGACCATCAGTGTGGGACCATCACTGCGGGACCATCAGTGTGTGACCATCACTGCGGGACCATCAATGCGGGACCATCACTGCAGGACCATCACTGCGGGACCATCAGTGCGGGACCATCAGTGTGGGACAATCAGTGTGCGACCATCACTGCGGGACCATCAGTGCGGGACCATCAGTGCGGGACCATCACTGCGGGAACATCAGTGCAGGACCATCAGTGTGTGACCATCAGTGCGGGACCATCAGTGTGTGACCATCAGTGTGGGACCATCACTGCGGGACCATCAGTGCGGGACCATCAGTGTGGGACCATCACTGCGGGACTATCAGTGTGGGACCATCAGTGTGTGACCATCAGTGTGGGACCATCACTGCGGGACCATCAGTGCGGGACCATCAGTGTGGGACCATCACTGCGGGACCATCAGTGTGTGACCATCAGTGTGGGACCATCAGTGTGGGACCATCAGTGTGTGACCATCAGTGCGGGACCATCAGTGTGTGACCATCACTGCGGGATTATCAGGGTGTGACCATCACTGCGGGACCATCAGTGCAGGACCATCACTGCGGGACCATCAATGTGGTAACATCAATGTGGGACCATCAGTGTGTGACCATCAGTGTGGGACCATCAGTGTGTGACCATCACTGCGGGACCATCGGTGTGGGACCATCGGTGCGGGACCATCAGTGTGTGACAATCAGTGTGTGACCATCACTGCGGTACCATCAGTGTGGGACCAGCAGTGTGGGACCATCAGTGTGGGACCATCAGGGCGGGACCATCAGGGCGGGACCATCAGTGCGGGACCATCAGTGTTTGACCATCACTGCGGAACCATCAGTGTGGGACCATCAGTGTGTGACCATCACTGCGGGACCATCACTGCGGGACCATCAGTGCGGGACCATCACTGCGGGACCATCTGTGCGGGACCATCACTGCGGGACCATCAGTGCGGGACCATCAGTGTGGGACCATCACTGCGGGACCATCAGTATGAGACCATCACTGCGGGACCATCACTGTGGGACCATCAGTGTGTGACCATCAGTGTGTGACCATCAGTGCGGGACCATCAGTGTGGGACCATCACTGCGGGACCATCAGTGTGTGACCATCAGTGCGGGACCATCAGTGTGGGACCATCACTGCGGGACCATCAGTGTGAGACCATCACTGCGGGACCATCACTGCGGGACCATCAGTGTGGGACCATCTGTGCGGGACCATCACTGCGGGACCATCAGTGCGGGACCATCAGTGTGGGACCATCACTGCGGGACCATCAGTGCGGGACCATCACTGCGGGACCATCAGTGCGGGACCATCAGTGTGGGACCATCACTGCGGGACCATCAGTGCGGGACCATCACTGCGGGACCATCAGTGTGTGACCATCAGTGTGTGACCATCACTGCGGGACCATCAATGCGGGACCATCACTGCAGGACCATCACTGCGGGACCATCAGTGCGGGACCATCAGTGTGGGACAATCAGTGTGTGACCATCACTGCGGGACCATCACTGCGGGACCATCAGTGCGGGACCATCACTGCGGGAACATCAGTGCGGGACCATCAGTGTGTGACCATCAGTGCGGGACCATCAGTGTGTGACCATCAGTGTGTGACCATCACTGCGGGACAATCACTGCAGGTCCATCACTGCGGGACCATCAGTGTGTGACCATCACTGCGGGACCATCAGTGTGGGACCATCACTGCGGGACCATCAGTGTGAGACCATCAGTGCGGGACCATCGCTGCGGGACCATCGCTGCGGGACCATCACTGCGGGACCATCAGTGTGTGACCATCACTGCGGGACCATCAGTGTGGGACCATCAGTGTGTGACCATCAGTGTGCGACCATCAGTGCGGGACCATCAGTGTGGGACCATCGGTGTGTGACCATCACTGCGGGACCATCAGTGTGGGACCATCAGTGTGTGACCATCAGTGTGAGACCATCACTGCAGGACCAACACTGCGGGACCATCAGTGTGGGACCATCAGTGTGCGACCATCAGTGCGGGACCATCAGTGCGGGAACATCACTGCGGGACCATCAGTGCGGGACCATCAGTGTGGGACCATCAGTGTGAGACCATCACTGCGGGACCATCAGTGTGAGACCATCACTGCAGGACCATCACTGCGGGACCATCAGTGTGGGACCATCACTGCGGGACCATCAGTGTGAGACCATCACTGCAGGACCATCACTGCGGGACCATCAGTGCGTGACCATCAGTGCGGGACCATCACTGCGGGACCATCAGTGTGAGACCATCACTGCAGGACCATCACTGCGGGACCATCAGTGTGTGACCATCAGTGCGGGACCATCAGTGCGGGATCATCAGTGTGGGACCATCAGAGCGGGACCATCAGTGTGTGACCATCAGTGTGTGACCATCAGTGTGGGACCATCAGTGTGTGACCATCAGTGTGTGACCATCAGTGTGGGACCATCAGTGTGGGACCATCACTGCGGGAACATCAGTGTGTGACCATCAGTGTGTGACCATCAGTGTGTGACCATCAGTGTGGGACCATCACTGCGGGACCATCAGTGCGGGACCATCAGTGTGGGACCATCACTGCGGGACCATCAGTGTGGGACCATTAGTGTGGGACCATCAGTGTGTGACCATCAGTGCGGGACCATCAGTGTGTGACCATCACTGCGGGATTATCAGGGTGTGACCATCACTGCGGGACCATCAGTGCAGGACCATCACTGCGGGACCATCAGTGCGGGACCATCAGTGTGCGACCATCACTGCGGGACCATCAGTGCGGGACCATCAGTGCGGGACCATCACTGCGGGAACATCAGTGCGGGACCATCAGTGTGTGACCATCAGTGCGGGACCATCAGTGTGTGACCATCACTGCGGGACAATCACTGCAGGTCCATCACTGCGGGACCATCAGTGTGTGACCATCCCTGCGGGACCATCAGTGTGGGACCATCACTGCGGGACCATCAGTGTGAGACCATCAGTGCGGGACCATCGCTGCGGGACCATCTGTGCGGGACCATCACTGCGGGACCATCAGTGTGTGACCATCACTGCGGGACCATCAGTGTGGGACCATCAGTGTGTGACCATCAGTGTGGGACCATCAGTGTGGGACCATCAGTGTGTGACCATCACTGCGGGACCATCAGTGTGAGACCATCAGTGTGTGACCATCAGTGTGAGACCATCACTGCAGGACCATCAGTGCGGGACCATCAGTGCGGGACCATCACTGCGGGAACATCAATGTGGGACCATCAGTGTGTGACCATCAGTGTGGGACCATCAGTGTGGGACCATCAGTGTGTGACCATCACTGCGGGACCATCGGTGTGTGACCATCGTTGCGGGACCATCAGTGTGTGACCATCAGTGTGTGACCATCAGTGTGTGACCGTCATTGCGGGACCATCAGTGTGTGACCATCACTGCGGGACCATCAGTGTGGGACCATCAGTGTGTGACCATCACTGCGGGACCATCACTGCGGGACCATCAGTGCGGGACCATCAGTGTGGGACCATCAGTGTTTGACCATCACTGCGGGACCATCAGTGTGGGACCATCAGTGTGTGACCATCACTGCGGGACCATCACTGCGGGACCATCAGTGCGGGACCATCACTGCGGGACCATCTGTGCGGGACCATCACTGCGGGACCATCAGTGCGGGACCATCAGTGTGGGACCATCACTGCGGGACCATCAGTATGAGACCATCAGTGCGGGACCATCGCTGCGGGACCATCAGTGTGTGACCATCACTGCGGGACCATCAGTGTGTGACCATCAGTGTGTGACCATCAGTGCGGGACCATCAGTGTGGGACCATCACTGCGGGACCATCAGTGTGAGACCATCACTGCGGGACCATCACTGCGGGACCATCAGTGTGGGACCATCTGTGCGGGACCATCACTGCGGGACCATCAGTGCGGGACCATCAGTGTGGGACCATCACTGCGGGACCATCAGTGCGGGACCATCACTGCGGGACCATCAGTGCGGGACCATCAGTGTGGGACCATCAGTGTGTGACCATCAGTGTGTGACCATCACTGCGGGACCATCAATGCGGGACCATCACTGCAGGACCATCACTGCGGGACCATCAGTGCGGGACCATCAGTGTGGGACAATCAGTGTGCGACCATCACTGCGGGACCATCAGTGCGGGACCATCAGTGCGGGACCATCACTGCGGGAACATCAGTGCAGGACCATCAGTGTGTGACCATCAGTGCGGGACCATCAGTGTGTGACCATCAGTGTGGGACCATCACTGCGGGACCATCAGTGCGGGACCATCAGTGTGGGACCATCACTGCGGGACCATCAGTGTGGGACCATCAGTGTGTGACCATCAGTGTGGGACCATCACTGCGGGACCATCAGTGCGGGACCATCAGTGTGGGACCATCACTGCGGGACCATCAGTGTGGGACCATCAGTGTGGGACCATCAGTGTGTGACCATCAGTGCGGGACCATCAGTGTGTGACCATCACTGCGGGATTATCAGGGTGTGACCATCACTGCGGGACCATCAGTGCAGGACCATCACTGCGGGACCATCAATGTGGGAACATCAATGTGGGACCATCAGTGTGTGACCATCAGTGTGGGACCATCAGTGTGGGACCATCAGTGTGTGACCATCACTGCGGGACCATCGGTGTGGGACCATCGGTGCGGGACCATCAGTGTGTGACAATCAGTGTGTGACCATCACTGCGGTACCATCAGTGTGGGACCAGCAGTGTGGGACCATCAGTGTGGGACCATCACTGCGGGACCATCAGTGTGTGACCATCAGTGTGTGACCATCACTGCGGCACCATCAGTGTATGACCATCAGTGTGGGACCATCAGTGTGGGACCATCAGGGCGGGACCATCAGTGTGGGACCATCAGTGTTTGACCATCACTGCGGGACCATCAGTGTGGGACCATCAGTGTGTGACCATCACTGCGGGACCATCACTGCGGGACCATCAGTGCGGGACCATCAGTGCGGGACCATCAGTGTGGGACCATCACTGCGGGACCATCAGTATGAGACCATCAGTGCGGGACCATCGCTGCGGGACCATCAGTGTGTGACCATCACTGCGGGACCATCACTGTGGGACCATCAGTGTGTGACCATCAGTGTGTGACCATCAGTGCGGGACCATCAGTGTGGGACCATCACTGCGGGACCATCAGTGTGAGACCATCACTGCGGGACCATCACTGCGGGACCATCAGTGTGGGACCATCTGTGCGGGACCATCACTGCGGGACCATCAGTGCGGGACCATCAGTGTGGGACCATCACTGCGGGACCATCAGTGCGGGACCATCACTGCGGGACCATCAGTGCGGGACCATCAGTGTGGGACCATCAGTGTGTGACCATCAGTGTGTGACCATCACTGCGGGACCATCAATGCGGGACCATCAGTGCGGGACCATCAGTGTGGGACAATCAGTGTGCGACCATCACTGCGGGACCATCACTGCGGGACCATCAGTGCGGGACCATCACTGCGGGAACATCAGTGCGGGACCATCAGTGTGTGACCATCAGTGCGGGACCATCAGTGTGTGCCCATCAGTGCGGGACCATCAGTGTGTGACCATCACTGCGGGACAATCACTGCAGGTCCATCACTGCGGGACCATCAGTGTGTGACCATCACTGCGGGACCATCAGTGTGGGACCATCACTGCGGGACCATCAGTGTGAGACCATCATTGCGGGACCATCGCTGCGGGACCATCGCTGCGGGACCATCACTGCGGGACCATCAGTGTGTGACCATCACTGCGGGACCATCAGTGTGGGACCATCAGTGTGTGACCATCAGTGTGCGACCATCAGTGCGGGACCATCAGTGTGGGACCATCGGTGTGTGACCATCACTGCGGGACCATCAGTGTGGGACCATCAGTGTGTGACCATCAGTGTGAGACCATCACTGCAGGACCATCACTGCGGGACCATCAGTGTGGGACCATCAGTGTGGGACCATCAGTGCGGGACCATCAGTGCGGGAACATCACTGCGGGACCATCAGTGCGGGACCATCAGTGTGGGACCATCAGTGTGAGACCATCACTGCGGGACCATCAGTGTGAGACCATCACTGCAGGACCATCACTGCGGGACCATCAGTGTGGGACCATCACTGCGGGACCATCAGTGTGAGACCATCACTGCAGGACCATCACTGCGGGACCATCAGTGCGTGACCATCAGTGCGGGACCATCACTGCGGGACCATCAGTGTGAGACCATCACTGCAGGACCATCACTGCGGGACCATCAGTGTGTGACCATCAGTGCGGGACCATCAGTGCGGGATCATCAGTGTGGGACCATCAGAGCGGGACCATCAGTGTGTGACCATCAGTGTGTGACCATCAGTGTGTGACCATCAGTGTGTGACCATCAGTGTGGGACCATCAGTGTGGGACCATCACTGCGGGAACATCAGTGTGTGACCATCAGTGTGTGACCATCAGTGTGGGACCATCACTGCGGGACCATCACTGCGGGACCATCAGTGTGGGACCATCAGTGTGGGACCATCAGTGTGTGACCATCAGTGCGGGACCATCAGTGTGTGACCATCACTGCGGGATTATCAGGGTGTGACCATCACTGCGGGACCATCAGTGCAGGACCATCAGTGTGCGACCATCACTGCGGGACCATCAGTGCGGGACCATCAGTGCGGGACCATCACTGCGGGAACATCAGTGCGGGACCATCAGTGTGTGACCATCAGTGCGGGACCATCAGTGTGTGACCATCACTGCGGGACCATCAGTGTGGGACCATCACTGCGGGACCATCAGTGTGAGACCATCAGTGCGGGACCATCGCTGCGGGACCATCTGTGCGGGACCATCAGTGTGTGACCATCACTGCGGGACCATCAGTGTGGGACCATCAGTGTGTGACCATCAGTGTGGGACCATCAGTGTGTGACCATCAGTGTGAGACCATCACTGCAGGACCATCAGTGCGGGACCATCAGTGCGGGACCATCACTGCGGGAACATCAATGTGGGACCATCAGTGTGTGACCATCAGTGTGGGACCATCAGTGTGGGACCATCAGTGTGTGACCATCACTGCGGGACCATCGGTGTGTGACCATCGTTGCGGGACCATCAGTGTGTGACCATCAGTGTGTGACCATCAGTGTGTGACCGTCATTGCGGGACCATCAGTGTGTGACCATCACTGCGGGACCATCAGTGTGGGACCATCGGTGCGGGACCATCAGTGTGTGACCATCAGTGTGTGCTCATCAGTGTGTGACCGTCATTGCGGGACCATCAGTGCGGGACCATCACTGCGGGACCATCAGTGTGTGACCATCAGTGTGTGACCATCACTGCGGGACCATCAGTGTGGGACCATCGGTGCGGGACCATCAGTGTGTGACCATCAGTGTGTGCTCATCAGTGTGTGACCATCAGTGCGGGACCATCAGTGCGGGACCATCACTGCGGGACCATCAGTGTGTGACCATCAGTGTGTGACCATCACTGCGGGACCATCAGTGCGGGACCATCAGTGCGGGACAATCAGTGTGTGACCATCAGTGTGTGACCATTACTGTGGGACCATCTCTGCGGGACCATCAGTGTGGGACCATCAGTGTGGGACCATCAGTGCGGGACCATCAGTGTGGGACCATCAATGCGGGACCATCACTGCAGGACCATCTCTGCGGGACCATCAGTGCGGGACCATCAGTGTGGGACAATCAGTGTGCGACCATCACTGCGGGACCATCAGTGCGGGACCATCACTGCGGGACCATCACTGCGGGACCATCAGTGTGGGACCATCAGTGTGTGACCATCAGTGCGGGACCATCAGTGTGGGACCATCAGTGTGTGACCATCAGTGCGGGACAATCACTGCAGGTCCATCACTGCGGGACCATCAGTGTGTGACCATCACTGCGGGACCATCAGTGTGGGACCATCACTGCGGGACCATCAGTGTGAGACCATCAGTGCGGGACCATCGCTGCGGGACCATCTGTGTGGGACCATCACTGCGGGACCATCAGTGTGTGACCATCAGTGCGGGACCATCAGTGTGTGACCATCAGTGTGTGACCATCAGTGCGGGACCATCAGTGTGGGACCATCAGTGTGTGACCATCACTGCGGGACCATCAGTATGGGACCATCAGTGTGAGACCATCAGTGTGAGACCATCACTGCAGGACCATCACTGTGGGACCATCAGTGTGGGACCATCAGTGCGGGACCATCAGTGCGGGAACATCACTGCGGGACCATCAGTGCGGGACCATCAGTGTGGGACCATCAGTGTGAGACCATCACTGCGGGACCATCAGTGTGAGACCATCACTGCGGGACCATCACTGCGGGACCATCAGTGCGTGACCATCAGTGCGGGACCATCACTGCGGGACCATCAGTGTGAGACCATCACTGCAGGAGCATCACTGCGGGACCATCAGTGCGTGACCATCAGTGCGGGACCATCAGTGCGAGATCATCAGTGTGGGACCATCAGTGCGGGACCATCAGTGCGGGACCATCAGTGTGTGACCATCAGTGTGGGACCATCAGTGTGTGACCATCAGTGTGTGACCATCAGTGTGGGACCATCAGTGTGGGACCATCACTGCGGGAACATCAGTGTGTGACCATCAGTGTGTGACCATCAGTGTGGGACCATCACTGCGGGACCATCAGTGCGGGACCATCAGTGTGGGACCATCAGTGTGGGACCATCAGTGTGTGACCATCAGTGTGTGACCATTACTGTGGGACCATCTCTGCGGGACCATCAGTGTGGGACCATCAGTGTGGGACCATCAGTGCGGGACCATCAGTGTGGGACCATCACTGCGGGACCATCAGTGTGAGACCATCACTGCGGGACCATCACTGCGGGACCATCAGTGCGTGACCATCAGTGCGGGACCATCACTGCGGGACCATCAGTGTGAGACCATCACTGCAGGAGCATCACTGCGGGACCATCAGTGCGTGACCATCAGTGCGGGACCATCAGTGCGAGATCATCAGTGTGGGACCATCAGTGCGGGACCATCAGTGCGGGACCATCAGTGTGTGACCATCAGTGTGGGACCATCAGTGTGTGACCATCAGTGTGTGACCATCAGTGTGTGACCATCAGTGTGGGACCATCACTGCGGGACCATCAGTGTGGGACCATCAGTGTGGGACCATCAGTGTGTGACCATCAGTGCGGGACCATCAGTGTGTGACCATCACTGCGGGATTATCAGTGTGTGACCATCACTGCGGGACCATCAGTGCAGGACCATCACTGCGGGACCATCAATGTGGGAACATCAATGTGGGACCATCAGTGTGTGACCATCAGTGTGGGACCATCAGTGTGTGACCATCACTGCGGGACCATCAGTGTGGGACCATCGGTGCGGGACCATCAGTGTGTGACCATCAGTGTGTGACCATCAGTGTGTGACCGTCATTGCGGGACCATCAGTGTGTGACCATCACTGCGGGACCATCGGTGTGGGACCATCGGTGCGGGACCATCAGTGTGTGACCATCAGTGTGTGACCATCAGTGTGTGACCGTCATTGCGGGACCATCAGTGCGGGACCATCACTGCGGGACCATCAGTGCGGGACCATCAGTGTGTGACCATCAGTGTGTGACCATTACTGTGGGACCATCACTGCGGGACCATCAGTGTGGGACCATCAGTGTGGGACCATCAGTGTGGGACTATCAGTGTGTGACCATCAGTGCGGGACCATCACTGCGGGACCATCAGTGTGGGACCATCAGTGTGGGACTATCAGTGTGTGACCATCAGTGCGGGACCATCATGTGTGACCATCAGTGCGGGACCATAAGTGCGGGACCATCACTGCGGGACCATTAGTGTGTGACCATCAGTGTGTGACCATCAGTGCGGGACCATCACTGCGGGAACATCAGTGTGTGACCATCAGTGCGGGACCATCACTGCGGGACCATCAGTGCGGGACCATCAGAGCGGGACCATCAGTGTGTGGCCATCAGTGTGTGACCATCAGTGCGGGAGCATCAGTGTGTGACCATCACTGCGGGACCATCAGTGCGTGACCATCGGTGCGTGACCATCGGTGCGTGACCATCAGTGTGTCACCATCAGTGCGTGACCATCAGTGCGGGACCATCAGTGTGTCACCATCAGTGCTGGACCATCAGTGTGTGACCACCAGTGCGTGACCATCTGTGCGGGACCATCAGTGCAGGACCATCAGTGTGTGACCATCACTGCGGGGCCATCAGTGCGGGACCATCAGTGTGTGACCATCACTGCGGGACCATCAGTGTGGGACCATCAGTGTGTGACCATCAGTGCGTGACCATCAGTGTGTGACCATCAGTGCGGGACCATCAGTGTGTCACCATCAGTGTGTCACCATCAGTGTGTGACCATCAGTGTGGGACCATCAGTGTGGGACCATCAGTGTGTGACCATCACTGCGGGACCATCGGTGTGGGACCATCGGTGCGGGACCATCAGTGTGTGACCATCAGTGTGTGACCATCAGTGTGTGACCGTCATTGCGGGACCATCAGTGTGGGATCATCAGTGTGTGACCATCACTGCGGGACCATCAGTGTGGGACCATCGGTGCGGGACCATCAGTGTGTGACCATCAGTGTGTGCTCATCAGTGTGTGACCGTCATTGCGGGACCATCAGTGCGGGACCATCAGTGCGGGACCATCACTGCGGGACCATCAGTGCGGGACAATCAGTGTGTGACCATCAGTGTGTGACCATTACTGTGGGACCATCTCTGCGGGACCATCAGTGTGGGACCATCAGTGTGGGACCATCAGTGCGGGACCATCAGTGTGGGACCATCACTGCGGGACCATCAATGCGGGACCATCACTGCAGGACCATCTCTGCGGGACCATCAGTGCGGGACTATCAGTGTGGGACAATCAGTGTGCGACCATCACTGCGGGACCATCAGTGCGGGACCATCACTGCGGGACCATCACTGCAGGACCATCAGTGCGGTTCCATCAGTCCGGGACCAATCAGTGTGTCACCATCAGTGCGGTACCATCAGTGTGTGACCATCAGTGTGTGACCATCAGTGCGGTTCCAACAGTCCGGGACCATCAGTGTGTGACCATCACTGCGGGACCATCAGTGTGTGACCATCAGTGTGTGACCATCAGTGCGGTTCCATCAGTGCGGGACCATCAGTGTGTAACCATCACTGCGGGACAATCAGTGTTGGACCATCAGTGTGGGACCATCAGTGTGTGACCATCAGTGCGAGACCATCAGTATGTCACCATCAGTGCGGGACCATCAGTGTGTGACAATCAGCGCGTGACCATCGGCGCGTGACCATCGGCGCGTGACCATCGGCGCGTGACCATCGGTGCATGACCATCGGTGTGTGACCATCGGTGCGTGACCATTGGTGCGTGACCATCAGTGCGTGACCATCAGTGCGGGACCATCAGTGCGGGACCATCAGTGTGTGACCATCAGTGCGGGACCATCAGTGCGGGACCATCAGTGCGGGACCATCACTGTGTGACCATCAGTGTGGGACCATCAGTGTGTGACCATCTGTGTGGGACCATCAGTGCGGGACCATCAGTGTGTGACCATCAGTGTGTGACCATCAGTGTGGGACCATCAGCGCGGGACCATCAGTGTGTGACCATCAGTGTGGGACCATCAGTGTGGGACCATCAGAGCGGGACCATCAGTGTGTCACCATCAGTGCGGGACCATCAGTGTGTGACCATCACTGCGGGACCATCAGTGCGGGACCATCAGTGTGTGACCATCAGTGTGTGACCATCAGTGCGGGAGCATCAGTGTGTGACCATCACTGCGGGACCATCAGTGCGTGACCATCGGTGCGTGACCATCGGTGCGTGACCATCAGTGTGTCACCATCAGTGCGTGACCATCAGTGCGGGACCATCAGTGTGTCACCATCAGTGCTGGACCATCAGTGTGTGACCACCAGTGCGTGACCATCAGTGCGGGACCATCAGTGCGGGACCATCAGTGCAGGACCATCAGTGTGTGACCATCACTGCGGGGCCATCTGTGCGGGACCATCAGTGTGTGACCATCACTGCGGGACCATCAGTGTGGGACCATCAGTGTGTGACCATCAGTGCGTGACCATCAGTGTGTGACCATCAGTGCGGGACCATCAGTGTGTCACCATCAGTGTGTCACCATCAGTGCGGGACCATCAGTGTGTGACCATCAGTGTGTGACCATCACTGCGGGACCATCAGTGTGTGACCATCAGTGTGTGACCATCAGCGCAGGACCATCGGCGCGTGACCATCGGCGCGTGACCATCGGCGCGTGACCATCGGAGCGAGACCATCGGTGCGTGACCATCGGTGCGTGACCATTGGTGTGTGACCATCAGTGCGTTTTCATCAGTGCGGGTCCATCAGTGCGGGACCATCAGTGTGTGACCATCAGTGCGGGACCATCAGTGTGTGACCATCAGTGCGAGACCATCAGTGTGTCACCATCAGTGTGTGACCATCAGCGCAGGACCATCGGCGCGTGACCATCGGCGCGTGACCATCGGTGCATGACCATCGGTGTGTGACCATCGGTGCGTGACCATTGGTGCGTGACCATCAGTGCGTGACCATCAGTGCGGGACCATCAGTGCGGGACCATCAGTGTGTGACCATCAGTGCGGGACCATCAGTGCGGGACCATCAGTGCGGGACCATCACTGTGTGACCATCAGTGTGGGACCATCAGTGTGTGACCATCACTGCGGGACCATCAGTGCGGGACCATCAGTGTGTGACCATCAGTGCGGTTCCATCAGTCCGGGACCATCAGTGTGTCACCATCAGTGCGGGACCATCAGTGCGGGACCATCAGTGTGTGACCATCAGTGTGTGACCATCAGTGCGGTTCCAACAGTCCGGGACCATCAGTGTGTGACCACCACTGCGGGACCATCAGTGCGGGACCATCAAAGTGGGACCATCAGTGTGTGACCATCAGTGTGTGACCATCAGTGCGGGACCATCAGTGTGGGACCATCAGTGTGTGACCATCACTGCGGGACCATCAGTATGGGACCATCAGTGTGAGACCATCAGTGTGAGACCATCACTGCAGGACCATCACTGCGGGACCATCAGTGTGGGACCATCAGTGCGGGACCATCAGTGCGGGAACATCACTGCGGGACCATCAGTGCGGGACCATTAGTGTGGGACCATCAGTGTGAGACCATCACTGCGGGACCATCAGTGTGAGACCATCACTGCAGGACCATCACTGCGGGACCATCAGTGTGGGACCATCACTGCGGGACCATCAGTGTGAGACCATCACTGCAGGACCATCACTGCGGGACCATCAGTGTGAGACCATCACTGCAGGACCATCACTGCGGGACCATCAGTGTGGGACCATCACTGCGGGACCATCAGTGTGAGACCATCACTGCAGGACCATCACTGCGGGACCATCAGTGTGAGACCATCACTGCAGGACCATCACTGCGGGACCATCAGTGCGGGACCATCACTGCGGGACCATCAGTGTGAGACCATCACTGCAGGACCATCACTGCGGGACCATCAGTGCGTGACCATCAGTGCGGGACCATCACTGCGGGACCATCAGTGTGAGACCATCACTGCAGGACCATCACTGCGGGACCATCAGTGCGTGACCATCAGTGCGGGACCATCAGTGCGGGACCATCAGTGCGTGACCATCAGTGCGGGACCATCAGTGCGGGATCATCAGTGTGGGACCATCAGTGCGGGACCATCAGTGTGGGACCATCAGTGCGGGACCATCAGTGCGGGACCATCAGTGTGTGACCATCAGTGTGTGACCATCACTGCGGGACCATCAGTGTGGGACCATCACTGCGGGACCATCAGTGTGTGACCATCAGTGTGTCACCATCACTGCGGTACCATCAGTGTGGGACCATCACTGCGGGACCATCAGTGTGTGACCATCAATGCGGGACCATCAGTGCGGCACCATCAGTGTGTGACCATCAGTGCGGGACCATCAGTGTGGGACCAGCAGTGTGGGACCATCACTGCGGGACCATCAGTGTGTGACCATCAGTGTGTGACCATCAGTGCGGGACCATCAGTGTGGGACCAGCAGTGTGGGACCATCAGTGTGGGACCATCACTGCGGGACCATCAGTGTGTGACCATCAGTGTGTGACCATCACTGCGGCACCATCAGTGTATGACCATCAGTGTGGGACCATCAGTGTGGGACCATCAGGGCGGGACCATCAGTGTGGGACCATCAGTGTGGGACCATCAGTGTGGGACCATCACTGCGGGACCATCAGTGTGTGACCATCAGTGTGTGACCATCAGTGCGGGACCATCAGTGTGGGACCAGCAGTGTGGGACCATCAGTGTGGGACCATCACTGCGGGACCATCAGTGTGTGACCATCAGTGTGTGACCATCACTGCGGCACCATCAGTGTATGACCATCAGTGTGGGACCATCAGTGTGGGACCATCAGGGCGGGACCATCAGTGTGGGACCATCAGTGTTTGACCATCACTGCGGGACCATCAGTGTGGGACCATCAGTGTGTGACCATCACTGCGGGACCATCACTGCGGGACCATCAGTGCGGGACCATCACTGCGGGACCATCTGTGCGGGACCATCACTGCGGGACCATCAGTGCGGGACCATCAGTGTGGGACCATCACTGCGGGACCATCAGTATGAGACCATCAGTGCGGGACCATCGCTGCGGGACCATCAGTGTGTGACCATCACTGCGGGACCATCACTGTGGGACCATCAGTGTGTGACCATCAGTGTGTGACCATCAGTGCGGGACCATCAGTGTGGGACCATCACTGCGGGACCATCAGTGTGAGACCATCACTGCGGGACCATCACTGCGGGACCATCAGTGTGGGACCATCTGTGCGGGACCATCACTGCGGGACCATCAGTGCGGGACCATCAGTGTGGGACCATCAGTGTGTGACCATCAGTGCGGGACCATCAGTGTGTGACCATCAGTGTGGGACCATCACTGCGGGACCATCAGTGCGGGACCATCAGTGTGGGACCATCACTGCGGGACCATCAGTGTGGGACCATCAGTGTGTGACCATCAGTGTGGGACCATCACTGCGGGACCATCAGTGCGGGACCATCAGTGTGGGACCATCACTGCGGGACCATCAGTGTGGGACCATCAGTGTGGGACCATCAGTGTGTGACCATCAGTGCGGGACCATCAGTGTGTGACCATCACTGCGGGATTATCAGGGTGTGACCATCACTGCGGGACCATCAGTGCAGGACCATCACTGCGGGACCATCAATGTGGGAACATCAATGTGGGACCATCAGTGTGTGACCATCAGTGTGGGACCATCAGTGTGTGACCATCACTGCGGGACCATCGGTGTGGGACCATCGGTGCGGGACCATCAGTGTGTGACAATCAGTGTGTGACCATCACTGCGGTACCATCAGTGTGGGACCAGCAGTGTGGGACCATCACTGCGGGACCATCACTGCGGGACCATCAGTGCGGGACCATCAGTGCGGGACCATCAGTGTGGGACCATCAGTGTGTGACCATCAGTGTGTGACCATCACTGCGGGACCATCAATGCGGGACCATCACTGCAGGACCATCACTGCGGGACCATCAGTGCGGGACCATCAGTGTGGGACAATCAGTGTGCGACCATCACTGCGGGACCATCAGTGCGGGACCATCAGTTCGGGACCATCACTGCGGGAACATCAGTGCGGGACCATCAGTGTGTGACCATCAGTGCGGGACCATCAGTGTGTGACCATCACTGCGGGACAATCACTGCAGGTCCATCACTGCGGGACCATCAGTGTGGGACCATCACTGCGGGACCATCAGTGTGAGACCATCAGTGCGGGACCATCGCTGCGGGACCATCTGTGCGGGACCATCACTGCGGGACCATCAGTGTGTGACCATCACTGCGGGACCATCAGTGTGAGACCATCAGTGCGGGACCATCGCTGCGGGACCATCAGTGTGGGACCATCAGTGTGTGACCATCACTGCGGGACCATCAGTGTGAGACCATCAGTGCGGGACCATCGCTGCGGGACCATCACTGCGGGACCATCAGTGTGTGACCATCACTGCGGGACCATCAGTGTGGGACCATCACTGCGGGACCATCAGTGTGAGACCATCAGTGCGGGACCATCGCTGCGGGACCATCAGTGTGGGACCATCACTGCGGGACCATCAGTGTGAGACCATCAGTGCGGGACCATCGCTGCGGGACCATCTGTGCGGGACCATCACTGCGGGACCATCAGTGTGTGACCATCAGTGTGTGACCATCAGTGCGGGACCATCAGTGTGGGACCATCAGTGTGTGACCATCACTGCGGGACCATCAGTGTGGGACCATCAGTGTGTGACCATCAGTGTGGAACCATCAGTGCGGGAACATCACTGCGGGTCCATCAGTGTGAGACCATCACTGCAGGACCATCACTGCGGGACCATCAGTGTGGGACCATCAGTGTGGAACCATCAGTGCGGGACCATCAGTGCGGGAACATCACTGCGGGTCCATCAGTGTGAGACCATCACTGCAGGACCATCACTGCGGGACCATCAGTGTGAGACCATCACTGCAGGACCATCACTGCGGGACCATCAGTGCGTGACCATCAGTGCGGGACCATCACTGCGGGTCCATCAGTGTGAGACCATCACTGCAGGACCATCACTGCGGGACCATCAGTGCGGGATCATCAGTGTGGGACCATCAGTGCGTGACCATCAGTGTGTGACCATCAGTGTGTGACCATCAGTGTGGGACCATCAGTGTGTGACCATCAGTGTGTGACCATCAGTGTGGGACCATCAGTGTGGGACCATCACTGCGGGAACATCAGTGTGTGACCATCAGTGTGTGACCATCAGTGTGTGACCATCAGTGTGGGACCATCACTGCGGGACCATCAGTGCGTGACCATCAGTGTGGGACCATCAGTGTGGGACCATCAGTGTGTGACCATCACTGCGGGACCATCGGTGTGTGACCATCAGTGTGTGACCATCAGTGTGTGACCATCAGTGTGTGACCGTCATTGCGGGACCATCAGTGCGGGACCATCACTGCGGGACCATCACTGCGGGACCATCAGTGCGGGACCATCGGTGTGGGACCATCGGTGCGGGACCATCAGTGTGTGACCATCAGTGTGTGACCATCAGTGTGTGACCGTCATTGCGGGACCATCAGTGTGTGACCATCACTGCGGGACCATCAGTGTGGGACCATCGGTGCGGGACCATCAGTGTGTGACCATCAGTGTGTGCTCATCAGTGTGTGACCGTCATTGCGGGACCATCAGTGCGGGACAATCAGTGTGTGACCATTACTGTGGGACCATCTCTGCGGGACCATCAGTGTGGGACCATCAGTGTGGGACAATCAGTGTGTGACCATCAGTGTGTGACCATTACTGTGGGACCATCTCTGCGGGACCATCAGTGTGGGACCATCAGTGTGGGACCATCAGTGCGGGACCATCAGTGTGGGACCATCACTGCGGGACCATCAATGCGGGACCATCACTGCAGGACCATCTCTGCGGGACCATCAGTGCGGGACCATCAGTGTGGGACAATCAGTGTGCGACCATCACTGCGGGACCATCAGTGCGGGACCATCACTGCGGGACCATCACTGCGGGACCATCAGTGCGGGACCATCAGTGTGGGACCATCAGTGCGGGACCATCAGTGCGGGACCATCAGTGCGGGACCATCAGTGTGGGACCATCAGTGTGTGACCATCAGTGCTGGACAATCACTGCAGGTCCATCACTGCGGGACCATCAGTGTGTGACCATCACTGCGGGACCATCAGTGCGGGACCATCGCTGCGGGACCATCTGTGTGGGACCATCACTGCGGGACCATCAGTGTGTGACCATCACTGCGGGACCATCAGTGTGGGACCATCAGTGTGTGACCATCAGTGCGGGACCATCAGTGTGGGACCATCAGTGTGTGACCATCACTGCGGGACCATCAGTATGGGACCATCAGTGTGAGACCATCAGTGTGAGACCATCACTGCAGGACCATCACTGCGGGACCATCAGTGTGGGACCATCAGTGCGGGACCATTAGTGCGGGAACATCACTGCGGGACCATCAGTGCGGGACCATCACTGCGGGACCATCACTGCGGGACCATCAGTGCGGGACCATCAGTGTGGGACCATCAGTGCGGGACCATCAGTGCGGGACCATCAGTGCGGGACCATCAGTGTGGGACCATCAGTGTGTGACCATCAGTGCTGGACAATCACTGCAGGTCCATCACTGCGGGACCATCAGTGTGTGACCATCACTGCGGGACCATCAGTGCGGGACCATCGCTGCGGGACCATCTGTGTGGGACCATCACTGCGGGACCATCAGTGTGTGACCATTACTGCGGGACCATCAGTGTGGGACCATCAGTGTGTGACCATCAGTGCGGGACCATCAGTGTGGGACCATCAGTGTGTGACCATCACTGCGGGACCATCAGTATGGGACCATCAGTGTGAGACCATCAGTGTGAGACCATCACTGCAGGACCATCACTGCGGGACCATCAGTGTGGGACCATCAGTGCGGGACCATCAGTGCGGGAACATCACTGCGGGACCATCAGTGCGGGACCATCAGTGTGGGACCATCAGTGTGAGACCATCACTGCGGGACCATCAGTGTGAGACCATCACTGCAGGACCATCACTGCGGGACCATCAGTGTGGGACCATCAGTGCGGGACCATCAGTGTGGGACCATCAGTGTGAGACCATCACTGCGGGACCATCAGTGTGAGACCATCACTGCAGGACCATCACTGCGGGACCATCAGTGCGTGACCATCAGTGCGGGACCATCACTGCGGGACCATCAGTGCGTGACCATCAGTGAGGTACCATCAGTGCGGGACCATCAGTGCGTGACCATCAGTGCGGGACCATCAGTGCGGGATCATCAGTGTGGGACCATCAGTGCGGGACCATCAGTGCGGGACCATCAGAGTGTGACCATCAGTGTGTGACCATCACTGCGGGACCATCAGTGTGGGACCATCACTGCGGGACCATCAGTGTGGGACCATCAGTGCGGCACCATCAGTGTGTGACCATCAGTGTGTGACAATCAGTGTGTGACCATCAGTGCGGGACCATCAGTGTGGGACCAGCAGTGTGGGACCATCAGTGTGGGACCATCAGTGTGTGACCATTACTGTGGGACCATCTCTGCGGGACCATCAGTGTGGGACCATCAGTGTGGGACCATCAGTGCGGGACCATCAGTGTGGGACCATCACTGCGGGACCATCAATGCGGGACCATCACTGCAGGACCATCTCTGCGGGACCATCAGTGCGGGACCATCAGTGTGGGACAATCAGTGTGCGACCATCACTGCGGGACCATCAGTGCGGGACCATCACTGCGGGACCATCACTGCGGGACCATCAGTGTGGGACCATCACTGCGGGACCATCAGTGTGTGACCATCAGTGTGTGACCATCACTGCGGCACCATCAGTGTATGACCATCAGTGTGGGACCATCAGTGTGGGACCATCAGGGCGGGACCATCAGTGTGGGACCATCAGTGTTTGACCATCACTGCGGGACCATCAGTGTGGGACCATCAGTGTGTGACCATCACTGCGGGACCATCACTGCGGGACCATCAGTGCGGGACCATCACTGCGGGACCATCTGTGCGGGACCATCACTGCGGGACCATCAGTGCGGGACCATCAGTGTGGGACCATCACTGCGGGACCATCAGTATGAGACCATCAGTGCGGGACCATCGCTGCGGGACCATCAGTGTGTGACCATCACTGCGGGACCATCACTGTGGGACCATCAGTGTGTGACCATCAGTGTGTGACCATCAGTGCGGGACCATCAGTGTGGGACCATCACTGCGGGACCATCAGTGTGAGACCATCACTGCGGGACCATCACTGCGGGACCATCAGTGTGGGACCATCTGTGCGGGACCATCACTGCGGGACCATCAGTGCGGGACCATCAGTGTGGGACCATCACTGCGGGACCATCAGTGCGGGACCATCACTGCGGGACCATCAGTGCGGGACCATCAGTGTGGGACCATCAGTGTGTGACCATCAGTGTGTGACCATCACTGCGGGACCATCAATGCGGGACCATCACTGCAGGACCATCACTGTGGGACCATCAGTGCGGGACCATCAGTGTGGGACAATCAGTGTGCGACCATCACTGCGGGACCATCAGTGCGGGACCATCAGTGCGGGACCATCACTGCGGGAACATCAGTGCAGGACCATCAGTGTGTGACCATCAGTGCGGGACCATCAGTGTGTGACCATCAGTGTGGGACCATCACTGCGGGACCATCAGTGCGGGACCATCAGTGTGGGACCATCACTGCGGGACCATCAGTGTGGGACCATCAGTGTGTGACCATCAGTGTGGGACCATCACTGCGGGACCATCAGTGCGGGACCATCAGTGTGGGACCATCACTGCGGGACCATCAGTGTGGGACCATCAGTGTGGGACCATCAGTGTGTGACCATCAGTGCGGGACCATCAGTGTGTGACCATCACTGCGGGATTATCAGGGTGTGACCATCAGTGCGGGACCATCAGTGCAGGACCATCACTGCGGGACCATCAATGTGGGAACATCAATGTGGGACCATCAGTGTGTGACCATCAGTGTGGGACCATCAGTGTGGGACCATCAGTGTGTGACCATCACTGCGGGACCATCGGTGTGGGACCATCGGTGCGGGACCATCAGTGTGTGACAATCAGTGTGTGACCATCACTGCGGTACCATCAGTGTGGGACCATCAGTGTGTGACCATCAGTGTGTGACCATCAGTGCGGGACCATCAGTGTGGGACCATCACTGCGGGACCATCAGAGTGTGAGACCATCACTGCGGGACCATCACTGCGGGACCATCAGTGCGGGACCATCAGTGCGGGACCATCAGTGTGGGACCATCAGTGTGTGACCATCAGTGTGTGACCATCACTGCGGGACCATCAATGCGGGACCATCACTGCAGGACCATCACTGCGGGACCATCAGTGCGGGACCATCAGTGTGGGACAATCAGTGTGCGACCATCACTGCGGGACCATCAGTGCGGGACCATCAGTGCGGGACCATCACTGCGGGAACATCAGTGCGGGACCATCAGTGTGTGACCATCAGTGCGGGACCATCAGTGTGTGACCATCACTGCGGGACAATCACTGCAGGTCCATCACTGCGGGACCATCAGTGTGGGACCATCACTGCGGGACCATCAGTGTGAGACCATCAGTGCGGGACCATCGCTGCGGGACCATCTGTGCGGGACCATCACTGCGGGACCATCAGTGTGTGACCATCACTGCGGGACCATCAGTGTGGGACCATCAGTGTGTGACCATCAGTGTGTGACCATCAGTGCGGGACCATCAGTGTGGGACCATCAGTGTGTGACCATCACTGCGGGACCATCAGTGTGGGACCATCAGTGTGTGACCATCAGTGTGAGACCATCACTGCAGGACCATCACTGCGGGACCATCAGTGTGGGACCATCAGTGTGGAACCATCAGTGCGGGACCATCAGTGCGGGAACATCACTGCGGGACCATCAGTGCGGGACCATCAGTGTGAGACCATCACTGCAGGACCATCACTGCGGGACCATCAGTGCGTGACCATCAGTGCGGGACCATCAGTGCGTGACCATCAGTGCGGGACCATCACTGCGGGTCCATCAGTGTGAGACCATCACTGCAGGACCATCACTGCGGGACCATCAGTGCGTGACCATCAGTGCGGGACCATCAGTGCGGGATCATCAGTGTGGGACCATCAGTGCGTGACCATCAGTGTGTGACCATCAGTGTGTGACCATCAGTGTGGGACCATCAGTGTGTGACCATCAGTGTGTGACCATCAGTGTGGGACCATCAGTGTGGGACCATCACTGCGGGAACATCAGTGTGTGACCATCAGTGTGTGACCATCAGTGTGTGACCATCAGTGTGGGACCATCACTGCGGGACCATCAGTGCGTGACCATCAGTGTGGGACCATCAGTGTGGGACCATCAGTGTGTGACCATCACTGCGGGACCATCGGTGTGTGACCATCAGTGTGTGACCATCAGTGTGTGACCATCAGTGTGTGACCGTCATTGCGGGACCATCAGTGCGGGACCATCACTGCGGGACCATCACTGCGGGACCATCAGTGCGGGACCATCGGTGTGGGACCATCGGTGCGGGACCATCAGTGTGTGACCATCAGTGTGTGACCATCAGTGTGTGACCGTCATTGCGGGACCATCAGTGTGTGACCATCACTGCGGGACCATCAGTGTGGGACCATCGGTGCGGGACCATCAGTGTGTGACCATCAGTGTGTGCTCATCAGTGTGTGACCGTCATTGCGGGACCATCAGTGCGGGACCATCACTGCGGGACCATCAGTGCGGGACAATCAGTGTGTGACCATCAGTGTGTGACCATTACTGTGGGACCATCTCTGCGGGACCATCAGTGTGGGACCATCAGTGTGGGACCATCAGTGCGGGACCATCAGTGTGGGACCATCACTGCGGGACCATCAATGCGGGACCATCACTGCAGGACCATCTCTGCGGGACCATCAGTGCGGGACCATCAGTGTGGGACAATCAGTGTGCGACCATCACTGCGGGACCATCAGTGCGGGACCATCACTGCGGGACCATCACTGCGGGACCATCAGTGCGGGACCATCAGTGTGGGACCATCAGTGCGGGACCATCAGTGCGGGACCATCAGTGCGGGACCATCAGTGTGGGACCATCAGTGTGTGACCATCAGTGCTGGACAATCACTGCAGGTCCATCACTGCGGGACCATCAGTGTGTGACCATCACTGCGGGACCATCAGTGTGGGACCATCACTGCGGGACCATCAGTGTGAGACCATCAGTGCGGGACCATCGCTGCGGGACCATCTGTGTGGGACCATCACTGCGGGACCATCAGTGAGTGACCATCACTGCGGGACCATCAGTGTGGGACCATCAGTGTGTGACCATCAGTGCGGGACCATCAGTGTGGGACCATCAGTGTGTGACCATCACTGCGGGACCATCAGTATGGGACCATCAGTGTGAGACCATCAGTGTGAGACCATCACTGCAGGACCATCACTGCGGGACCATCAGTGTGGGACCATCAGTGCGGGACCATCAGTGCGGGAACATCACTGCGGGACCATCAGTGCGGGACCATCAGTGTGGGACCATCAGTGTGAGACCATCACTGCGGGACCATCAGTGTGGGACCATCACTGCGGGACCATCAGTGTGAGACCATCACTGCAGGACCATCACTGCGGGACCATCAGTGCGTGACCATCAGTGCGGGACCATCACTGCGGGACCATCAGTGTGAGACCATCACTGCAGGACCATCACTGCGGGACCATCAGTGCGTGACCATCAGTGCGGGACCATCAGTGCGGGTCCATCAGTGTGAGACCATCACTGCAGGACCATCACTGCGGGACCATCAGTGCGTGACCATCAGTGCGGGACCATCAGTGCGGGATCATCAGTGTGGGACCATCAGTGCGTGACCATCAGTGTGTGACCATCAGTGTGTGACCATCAGTGTGGGACCATCAGTGTGTGACCATCAGTGTGTGACCATCAGTGTGGGACCATCACTGCGGGAACATCAGTGTGTGACCATCAGTGTGTGACCATCAGTGTGTGACCATCAGTGTGGGACCATCACTGCGGGACCATCAGTGCGTGACCATCAGTGTGGGACCATCAGTGTGGGACCATCAGTGTGTGACCATCACTGCGGGACCATCGGTGTGTGACCATCAGTGTGTGACCATCAGTGTGTGACCATCAGTGTGTGACCGTCATTGCGGGACCATCAGTGCGGGACCATCACTGCGGGACCATCACTGCGGGACCATCAGTGCGGGACCATCGGTGTGGGACCATCGGTGCGGGACCATCAGTGTGTGACCATCAGTGTGTGACCATCAGTGTGTGACCGTCATTGCGGGACCATCAGTGTGTGACCATCACTGCGGGACCATCAGTGTGGGACCATCGGTGCGGGACCATCAGTGTGTGACCATCAGTGTGTGCTCATCAGTGTGTGACCGTCATTGCGGGACCATCAGTGCGGGACCATCACTGCGGGACCATCAGTGCGGGACAATCAGTGTGTGACCATCAGTGTGTGACCATTACTGTGGGACCATCTCTGCGGGACCATCAGTGTGGGACCATCAGTGTGGGACCATCAGTGCGGGACCATCAGTGTGGGACCATCACTGCGGGACCATCAATGCGGGACCATCACTGCAGGACCATCTCTGCGGGACCATCAGTGCGGGACCATCAGTGTGGGACAATCAGTGTGCGACCATCACTGCGGGACCATCAGTGCGGGACCATCACTGCGGGACCATCACTGCGGGACCATCAGTGCGGGACCATCAGTGTGGGACCATCAGTGCGGGACCATCAGTGCGGGACCATCAGTGCGGGACCATCAGTGTGGGACCATCAGTGTGTGACCATCAGTGCTGGACAATCACTGCAGGTCCATCACTGCGGGACCATCAGTGTGTGACCATCACTGCGGGACCATCAGTGTGGGACCATCACTGCGGGACCATCAGTGTGAGACCATCAGTGCGGGACCATCGCTGCGGGACCATCTGTGTGGGACCATCACTGCGGGACCATCAGTGAGTGACCATCACTGCGGGACCATCAGTGTGGGACCATCAGTGTGTGACCATCAGTGCGGGACCATCAGTGTGGGACCATCAGTGTGTGACCATCACTGCGGGACCATCAGTATGGGACCATCAGTGTGAGACCATCAGTGTGAGACCATCACTGCAGGACCATCACTGCGGGACCATCAGTGTGGGACCATCAGTGCGGGACCATCAGTGCGGGAACATCACTGCGGGACCATCAGTGCGGGACCATCAGTGTGGGACCATCAGTGTGAGACCATCACTGCGGGACCATCAGTGTGGGACCATCACTGCGGGACCATCAGTGTGAGACCATCACTGCAGGACCATCACTGCGGGACCATCAGTGCGTGACCATCAGTGCGGGACCATCACTGCGGGACCATCAGTGTGAGACCATCACTGCAGGACCATCACTGCGGGACCATCAGTGCGTGACCATCAGTGCGGGACCATCAGTGCGGGACCATCAGTGCGTGACCATCAGTGCGGGACCATCAGTGCGGGATCATCAGTGTGGGACCATCAGTGCGGGACCATCAGTGCGGGACCATCAGTGTGTGACCATCAGTGTGTGACCATCACTGCGGGACCATCAGTGTGGGACCATCACTGCGGGACCATCAGTGTGTGACCATCAGTGTGTGACAATCAGTGTGTGACCATCACTGCGGTACCATCAGTGTGTGACCATCAATGTGGCACCATCAGTGCGGCACCATCAGTGTGGGACCAGAAGTGTGGGACCATCAGTGTGGGACCATCACTGCGGGACCATCAGTGTGTGACCATCAGTGTGTGACCATCACTGCGGCACCATCAGTGTATGACCATCAGTGTGGGACCATCAGTGTGGGACCATCAGGGCGGGACCATCAGTGTGGGACCATCAGTGTTTGACCATCACTGCGGGACCATCAGTGTGGGACCATCAGTGTGTGACCATCACTGCCGCACCATCACTGCGGGACCATCAGTGTGTGACCATCAGTGTGTGACCATCACTGCGGCACCATCAGTGTATGACCATCAGTGTGGGACCATCAGTGTGGGACCATCAGGGCGGGACCATCAGTGTGGGACCATCAGTGTTTGACCATCACTGCGGGACCATCAGTGTGGGACCATCAGTGTGTGACCATCACTGCGGGACCATCACTGCGGGACCATCAGTGCGGGACCATCACTGCGGGACCATCTGTGCGGGACCATCACTGCGGGACCATCAGTGCGGGACCATCAGTGTGGGACCATCACTGCGGGACCATCAGTGTGTGACCATCACTGCGGGACCATCACTGTGGGACCATCAGTGTGTGACCATCAGTGTGTGACCATCAGTGTGTGACCATCAGTGCGGGACCATCGCTGCGGGACCATCAGTGTGTGACCATCACTGCGGGACCATCACTGTGGGACCATCAGTGTGTGACCATCAGTGTGTGACCATCAGTGCGGGACCATCAGTGTGGGACCATCACTGCGGGACCATCAGTGTGAGACCATCACTGCGGGACCATCACTGCGGGACCATCAGTGTGGGACCATCTGTGTGTGACCATCAGTGTGTGACCATCACTGCGGGACCATCAATGCGGGACCATCACTGCAGGACCATCACTGCGGGACCATCAGTGCGGGACCATCAGTGTGGGACCATCAGTGTGTGACCATCACTGCGGGACCATCAATGCGGGACCATCACTGCGGGACCATCAGTGCGGGACCATCAGTGTGGGACCATCACTGCGGGACCATCAGTGCGGGACCATCACTGCGGGACCATCAGTGCGGGACCATCAGTGTGGGACCATCAGTGTGTGACCATCAGTGTGTGACCATCACTGCGGGACCATCAATGCGGGACCATCACTGCAGGACCATCACTGCGGGACCATCAGTGCGGGACCATCAGTGTGGGACAATCAGTGTGCGACCATCAGTGCGGGACCATCAGTGCGGGACCATCAGTGCGGGACCATCACTGCGGGAACATCAGTGCAGGACCATCAGTGTGTGACCATCAGTGCGGGACCATCAGTGTGTGACCATCAGTGTGGGACCATCACTGCGGGACCATCAGTGCGGGACCATCAGTGTGGGACCATCACTGCGGGACTATCAGTGTGGGACCATCAGTGTGTGACCATCAGTGTGTGACCATCAGTGTGGGACCATCACTGCGGGACCATCAGTGCGGGACCATCAGTGTGGGACCATCACTGCGGGACCATCAGTGTGTGACCATCAGTGTGGGACCATCAGTGTGGGACCATCAGTGTGTGACCATCAGTGCGGGACCATCAGTGTGTGACCATCACTGCGGGATTATCAGGGTGTGACCATCACTGCGGGACCATCAGTGCGGGACCATCACTGCGGGACCATCAGTGCGGGACCATCAGTGTGGGACCATCAGTGTGTGACCATCAGTGTGTGACCATCACTGCGGGACCATCAATGCGGGACCATCACTGCAGGACCATCACTGCGGGACCATCAGTGCGGGACCATCAGTGCGGGACCATCACTGCGGGAACATCAGTGCAGGACCATCAGTGTGTGACCATCAGTGCGGGACCATCAGTGTGTGACCATCAGTGTGGGACCATCACTGCGGGACCATCAGTGCGGGACCATCAGTGTGGGACCATCACTGCGGGACCATCAGTGTGGGACCATCAGTGTGTGACCATCAGTGTGGGACCATCACTGCGGGACCATCAGTGCGGGACCATCAGTGTGGGACCATCACTGCGGGACCATCAGTGTGGGACCATCAGTGTGGGACCATCAGTGTGTGACCATCAGTGTGGGACCATCAGTGTGTGACCATCACTGCGGGACCATCAGTGCAGGACCATCACTGCGGGACCATCAATGTGGGAACATCAATGTGGGACCATCAGTGTGTGACCATCAGTGTGGGACCATCAGTGTGGGACCATCAGTGTGTGACCATCACTGCGGGACCATCGGTGTGGGACCATCGGTGCGGGACCATCAATGTGTGACAATCAGTGTGTGACCATCACTGCGGTACCATCAGTGTGGGACCAGCAGTGTGGGACCATCAGTGTGGGACCATCAGTGTGTGACCATCAGTGTGTGACCATCAGTGCGGGACCATCAGTGTGGGACCATCACTGCGGGACCATCAGTGTGAGACCATCACTGCGGGACCATCACTGCGGGACCATCAGTGTGGGACCATCTGTGCGGGACCATCACTGCGGGACCATCAGTGTGGGACCATCTGTGCGGGACCATCACTGCGGGACCATCAGTGCGGGACCATCAGTGTGGGACCATCAGTGTGTGACCATCAGTGTGGGACAATCAGTGTGCGACCATCACTGCGGGACCATCAATGCGGGACCATCACTGCAGGACCATCACTGCGGGACCATCAGTGCGGGACCATCAGTGTGGGACAATCAGTGTGCGACCATCACTGCGGGACCATCAGTGCGGGACCATCAGTGCGGGACCATCACTGCGGGAACATCAGTGCGGGACCATCAGTGTGTGACCATCAGTGCGGGACCATCAGTGTGTGACCATCACTGCGGGACAATCACTGCAGGTCTATCACTGCGGGACCATCAGTGTGGGACCATCACTGCGGGACCATCAGTGTGAGACCATCAGTGCGGGATCATCGCTGCGGGACCATCTGTGCGGGACCATCACTGCGGGACCATCAGTGTGTGACCATCACTGCGGGACCATCAGTGTGGGACCATCAGTGTGTGACCATCAGTGTGTGACCATCAGTGCGGGACCATCAGTGTGGGACCATCAGTGTGTGACCATCACTGCGGGACCATCAGTGTGGGACCATCAGTGTGTGACCATCAGTGTGAGACCATCACTGCAGGACCATCACTGCGGGACCATCAGTGTGGGACCATCAGTGTGGGACCATCACTGCGGGACCATCAGTGTGTGACCATCACTGCGGGACCATCACTGTGGGACCATCAGTGTGTGACCATCAGTGTGTGACCATCAGTGTGTGACCATCAGTGCGGGACCATCGCTGCGGGACCATCAGTGTGTGACCATCACTGCGGGACCATCACTGTGGGACCATCAGTGTGTGACCATCAGTGTGTGACCATCAGTGCGGGACCATCAGTGTGGGACCATCACTGCGGGACCATCAGTGTGAGACCATCACTGCGGGACCATCACTGCGGGACCATCAGTGTGGGACCATCTGTGTGTGACCATCAGTGTGTGACCATCACTGCGGGACCATCAATGCGGGACCATCACTGCAGGACCATCACTGCGGGACCATCAGTGCGGGACCATCAGTGTGGGACCATCAGTGTGTGACCATCACTGCGGGACCATCAATGCGGGACCATCACTGCGGGACCATCAGTGCGGGACCATCAGTGTGGGACCATCACTGCGGGACCATCAGTGCGGGACCATCACTGCGGGACCATCAGTGCGGGACCATCAGTGTGGGACCATCAGTGTGTGACCATCAGTGTGTGACCATCACTGCGGGACCATCAATGCGGGACCATCACTGCAGGACCATCACTGCGGGACCATCAGTGCGGGACCATCAGTGTGGGACAATCAGTGTGCGACCATCAGTGCGGGACCATCAGTGCGGGACCATCACTGCGGGAACATCAGTGCAGGACCATCAGTGTGTGACCATCAGTGCGGGACCATCAGTGTGTGACCATCAGTGTGGGACCATCACTGCGGGACCATCAGTGCGGGACCATCAGTGTGGGACCATCACTGCGGGACTATCAGTGTGGGACCATCAGTGTGTGACCATCAGTGTGTGACCATCAGTGTGGGACCATCACTGCGGGACCATCAGTGCGGGACCATCAGTGTGGGACCATCACTGCGGGACCATCAGTGTGTGACCATCAGTGTGGGACCATCAGTGTGGGACCATCAGTGTGTGACCATCAGTGCGGGATTATCAGGGTGTGACCATCACTGCGGGACCATCAGTGCGGGACCATCACTGCGGGACCATCAGTGCGGGACCATCAGTGTGGGACCATCAGTGTGTGACCATCAGTGTGTGACCATCAGTGTGTGACCATCACTGCGGGACCATCAATGCGGGACCATCACTGCAGGACCATCACTGCGGGACCATCAGTGCGGGACCATCAGTGCGGGACCATCACTGCGGGAACATCAGTGCAGGACCATCAGTGTGTGACCATCAGTGCGGGACCATCAGTGTGTGACCATCAGTGTGGGACCATCACTGCGGGACCATCAGTGCGGGACCATCAGTGTGGGACCATCACTGCGGGACCATCAGTGTGGGACCATCAGTGTGGGACCATCAGTGTGTGACCATCACTGCGGGACCATCAGTGCAGGACCATCACTGCGGGACCATCGGTGTGGGACCATCGGTGCGGGACCATCAGTGTGTGACAATCAGTGTGTGACCATCACTGCGGTACCATCAGTGTGGGACCAGCAGTGTGGGACCATCAGTGTGGGACCATCAGTGTGTGACCATCAGTGTGTGACCATCAGTGCGGGACCATCAGTGTGGGACCATCACTGCGGGACCATCAGTGTGAGACCATCACTGCGGGACCATCACTGCGGGACCATCAGTGTGGGACCATCTGTGCGGGACCATCACTGCGGGACCATCAGTGTGGGACCATCTGTGCGGGACCATCACTGCGGGACCATCAGTGCGGGACCATCAGTGTGGGACCATCAGTGTGTGACCATCAGTGTGGGACAATCAGTGTGGGACAATCAGTGTGCGACCATCACTGCGGGACCATCAATGCGGGACCATCACTGCAGGACCATCACTGCGGGACCATCAGTGCGGGACCATCAGTGTGGGACAATCAGTGTGCGACCATCACTGCGGGACCATCAGTGCGGGACCATCACTGCGGGAACATCAGTGCGGGACCATCAGTGTGTGACCATCAGTGCGGGACCATCAGTGTGTGACCATCACTGCGGGACAATCACTGCAGGTCCATCACTGCGGGACCATCAGTGTGGGACCATCACTGCGGGACCATCAGTGTGAGACCATCAGTGCGGGACCATCGCTGCGGGACCATCTGTGCGGGACCATCACTGCGGGACCATCAGTGTGTGACCATCACTGCGGGACCATCAGTGTGGGACCATCAGTGTGTGACCATCAGTGTGTGACCATCAGTGCGGGACCATCAGTGTGGGACCATCAGTGTGTGACCATCACTGCGGGACCATCAGTGTGGGACCATCAGTGTGTGACCATCAGTGTGAGACCATCACTGCAGGACCATCACTGCGGGACCATCAGTGTGGGACCATCAGTGTGGAACCATCAGTGCGGGACCATCAGTGCGGGAACATCACTGCGGGACCATCAGTGCGGGACCATTAGTGTGGGACCATCAGTGTGAGACCATCACTGCGGGACCATCAGTGTGAGACCATCACTGCAGGACCATCACTGCGGGACCATCAGTGTGAGACCATCACTGCAGGACCATCACTGCGGGACCATCAGTGCGTGACCATCAGTGCGGGACCATCACTGCGGGTCCATCAGTGTGAGACCATCACTGCAGGACCATCACTGCGGGACCATCAGTGCGTGACCATCAGTGCGGGACCATCAGTGCGGGATCATCAGTGTGGGACCATCAGTGCGTGACCATCAGTGCGTGACCATCAGTGTGTGACCATCAGTGTGCGACCATCAGTGTGGGACCATCAGTGTGTGACCATCAGTGTGTGACCATCAGTGTGGGACCATCAGTGTGGGACCATCACTGCGGGAACATCAGTGTGTGACCATCAGTGTGTGACCATCAGTGTGTGACCATCAGTGTGGGACCATCACTGCGGGACCATCAGTGTGTGACCATCAGTGTGGGACCATCAGTGTGTGACCATCACTGCGGGACCATCGGTGTGTGACCATCACTGCGGGACCATCGGTGTGGGACCATCGGTGCGGGACCATCAGTGTGTGACCATCAGTGTGTGACCATCAGTGTGTGACCGTCATTGCGGGACCATCAGTGTGTGACCATCAGTGCGGGACCATCAGTGTGTGACCATCACTGCGGGACAATCACTGCAGGTCCATCACTGCGGGGCCATCAGTGTGTGACCATCACTGCGGGACCATCAGTGTGGGACCATCACTGCGGGACCATCAGTGTGAGACCATCAGTGCGGGACCATCGCTGCGGGACCATCTGTGTGGGACCATCACTGCGGGACCATCAGTGTGTGACCATCACTGCGGGACCATCAGTGTGGGACCATCAGTGTGTGACCATCAGTGCGGGACCATCAGTGTGGGACCATCAGTGTGTGACCATCAGTGCGGGACCATCAGTATGGGACCATCAGTGTGAGACCATCAGTGTGAGACCATCACTGCAGGACCATCACTGCGGGACCATCAGTGTGGGACCATCAGTGCGGGACCATCAGTGCGGGAACATCACTGCGGGACCATCAGTGCGGGACCATCAGTGCGGGACCATCAGTGTGAGACCATCACTGCGGGACCATCAGTGTGAGACCATCACTGCAGGACCATCACTGCGGGACCATCAGTGTGGGACCATCACTGCAGGACCATCAGTGTGAGACCATCACTGCAGGACCATCACTGCGGGACCATCAGTGCGTGACCATCAGTGTGAGACCATCACTGCAGGACCATCACTGCGGGACCATCAGTGCGTGACCATCAGTGCGTGACCATCAGTGCGGGACCATCAGTGCGGGATCATCAGTGTGGGACCATCAGTGCGGGACCATCAGTGCGGGACCATCAGTGTGTGACCATCAGTGTGTGACCATCAGTGTGTGACCATCAGTGTGTGACCATCACTGCGGTACCATCAGTGTGTGACCATCAGTGCGGGACCATCAGTGCGTGACCATCAGTGCGGGACCATCAGTGCGGGATCATCAGTGTGGGACCATCAGTGCGGGACCATCAGTGTGTGACCATCAGTGTGTGACCATCACTGCGGGACCATCAGTGCGGGACCATCAATGTGGGACCATCACTGCGGGACCATCAGTGTATGACCATCAGTGCGGGACCATCAGTGTGCGACCATCAGTGTGGGACCATCAGTGTGTGACCATCAGTGTGTGACCATCAGTGTGGGACCATCAGTGTGGGACCATCACTGCGGGAACATCAGTGTGTGACCATCAGTGTGTGACCATCAGTGTGTGACCATCAGTGTGGGACCATCACTGCGGGACCATCAGTGTGTGACCATCAGTGTGGGACCATCAGTGTGGGACCATCAGTGTGTGACCATCACTGCGGGACCATCGGTGTGTGACCATCACTGCGGGACCATCGGTGTGGGACCATCGGTGCGGGACCATCAGTGTGTGACCATCAGTGTGTGACCATCAGTGTGTGACCGTCATTGCGGGACCATCAGTGTGTGACCATCAGTGCGGGACCATCAGTGTGTGACCATCACTGCGGGACAATCACTGCAGGTCCATCACTGCGGGGCCATCAGTGTGTGACCATCACTGCGGGACCATCAGTGTGGGACCATCACTGCGGGACCATCAGTGTGAGACCATCAGTGCGGGACCATCGCTGCGGGACCATCTGTGTGGGACCATCACTGCGGGACCATCAGTGTGTGACCATCACTGCGGGACCATCAGTGTGGGACCATCAGTGTGTGACCATCAGTGCGGGACCATCAGTGTGGGACCATCAGTGTGTGACCATCAGTGCGGGACCATCAGTATGGGACCATCAGTGTGAGACCATCAGTGTGAGACCATCACTGCAGGACCATCACTGCGGGACCATCAGTGTGGGACCATCAGTGCGGGACCATCAGTGCGGGAACATCACTGCGGGACCATCAGTGCGGGACCATCAGTGCGGGACCATCAGTGTGAGACCATCACTGCGGGACCATCACTGCGGGACCATCAGTGTGGGACCATCACTGCGGGACCATCAGTGTGAGACCATCACTGCAGGACCATCACTGCGGGACCATCAGTGCGTGACCATCAGTGTGAGACCATCACTGCAGGACCATCACTGCGGGACCATCAGTGCGTGACCATCAGTGCGGGACCATCAGTGCGGGACCATCAGTGCGTGACCATCAGTGCGGGACCATCAGTGCGGGATCATCAGTGTGGGACCATCAGTGCGGGACCATCAGTGCGGGACCATCAGTGTGTGACCATCAGTGTGTGACCATCAGTGTGTGACCATCACTGCGGTACCATCAGTGTGTGACCATCAGTGCGGGACCATCAGTGCGTGACCATCAGTGCGGGACCATCAGTGCGGGATCATCAGTGTGGGACCATCAGTGCGGGACCATCAGTGTGTGACCATCAGTGTGTGACCATCACTGCGGGACCATCAGTGCGGGACCATCAATGTGGGACCATCACTGCGGGACCATCAGTGTATGACCATCAGTGCGGGACCATCAGTGTGTGACCATCAGTGTGTGACCATCACTGCGGCACCATCAGTGTATGACCATCAGTGCGGGACCATCAGTGTGGGACCATCACTGCGGGACCATCAGTGTGTGACCATCAGTGTGTGACCATCACTGCGGCACCATCAGTGTATGACCATCAGTGTGGGACCATCAGTGTGGGACCATCAGGGCGGGACCATCAGTGTGGGACCATCAGTGTTTGACCATCACTGCGGGACCATCAGTGTGGGACCATCAGTGTGTGACCATCACTGCGGGACCATCACTGCGGGACCATCAGTGCGGGACCATCACTGCGGGACCATCTGTGCGGGACCATCACTGCGGGACCATCAGTGCGGGACCATCAGTGTGGGACCATCATGCGGGACCATCAGTGTGTGACCATCACTGCGGGACCATCACTGTGGGACCATCAGTGTGTGACCATCAGTGTGTGACCATCAGTGTGTGACCATCAGTGCGGGACCATCGCTGCGGGACCATCAGTGTGTGACCATCACTGCGGGACCATCACTGTGGGACCATCAGTGTGTGACCATCAGTGTGTGACCATCAGTGCGGGACCATCAGTGTGGGACCATCACTGCGGGACCATCAGTGTGAGACCATCACTGCGGGACCATCACTGCGGGACCATCAGTGTGGGACCATCTGTGTGTGACCATCAGTGTGTGACCATCACTGCGGGACCATCAATGCGGGACCATCACTGCAGGACCATCACTGCGGGACCATCAGTGCGGGACCATCAGTGTGGGACCATCAGTGTGTGACCATCACTGCGGGACCATCAATGCGGGACCATCACTGCGGGACCATCAGTGCGGGACCATCAGTGTGGGACCATCACTGCGGGACCATCAGTGCGGGACCATCACTGCGGGACCATCAGTGCGGGACCATCAGTGTGGGACCATCACTGCGGGACCATCAGTGTGTGACCATCACTGCGGGACCATCAATGCGGGACCATCACTGCAGGACCATCACTGCGGGACCATCAGTGCGGGACCATCAGTGTGGGACAATCAGTGTGCGACCATCACTGCGGGACCATCAGTGCGGGACCATCAGTGCGGGACCATCACTGCGGGAACATCAGTGCAGGACCATCAGTGTGTGACCATCAGTGCGGGACCATCAGTGTGTGACCATCAGTGTGGGACCATCACTGCGGGACCATCAGTGCGGGACCATCAGTGTGGGACCATCACTGCGGGACTATCAGTGTGGGACCATCAGTGTGTGACCATCAGTGTGGGACCATCACTGCGGGACCATCAGTGCGGGACCATCAGTGTGGGACCATCACTGCGGGACCATCAGTGTGGGACCATCAGTGTGGGACCATCAGTGTGGGACCATCAGTGTGTGACCATCAGTGCGGGACCATCAGTGTGTGACCATCACTGCGGGATTATCAGGGTGTGACCATCACTGCGGGACCATCAGTGCAGGACCATCACTGCGGGACCATCAATGTGGTAACATCAATGTGGGACCATCAGTGTGTGACCATCAGTGTGGGACCATCAGTGTGTGACCATCACTGCGGGACCATCGGTGTGGGACCATCGGTGCGGGACCATCAGTGTGTGACAATCAGTGTGTGACCATCACTGCGGTACCATCAGTGTGGGACCAGCAGTGTGGGACCATCAGTGTGGGACCATCAGGGCGGGACCATCAGGGCGGGACCATCAGTGCGGGACCATCAGTGTTTGACCATCACTGCGGAACCATCAGTGTGGGACCATCAGTGTGTGACCATCACTGCGGGACCATCACTGCGGGACCATCAGTGCGGGACCATCACTGCGGGACCATCTGTGCGGGACCATCACTGCGGGACCATCAGTGCGGGACCATCAGTGTGGGACCATCACTGCGGGACCATCAGTATGAGACCATCACTGCGGGACCATCACTGTGGGACCATCAGTGTGTGACCATCAGTGTGTGACCATCAGTGCGGGACCATCAGTGTGGGACCATCACTGCGGGACCATCAGTGTGTGACCATCAGTGCGGGACCATCAGTGTGGGACCATCACTGCGGGACCATCAGTGTGAGACCATCACTGCGGGACCATCACTGCGGGACCATCAGTGTGGGACCATCTGTGCGGGACCATCACTGCGGGACCATCAGTGCGGGACCATCAGTGTGGGACCATCACTGCGGGACCATCAGTGCGGGACCATCACTGCGGGACCATCAGTGCGGGACCATCAGTGTGGGACCATCACTGCGGGACCATCAGTGCGGGACCATCACTGCGGGACCATCAGTGTGTGACCATCAGTGTGTGACCATCACTGCGGGACCATCAATGCGGGACCATCACTGCAGGACCATCACTGCGGGACCATCAGTGCGGGACCATCAGTGTGGGACAATCAGTGTGTGACCATCACTGCGGGACCATCACTGCGGGACCATCAGTGCGGGACCATCACTGCGGGAACATCAGTGCGGGACCATCAGTGTGTGACCATCAGTGCGGGACCATCAGTGTGTGACCATCAGTGTGTGACCATCACTGCGGGACAATCACTGCAGGTCCATCACTGCGGGACCATCAGTGTGTGACCATCACTGCGGGACCATCAGTGTGGGACCATCACTGCGGGACCATCAGTGTGAGACCATCAGTGCGGGACCATCGCTGCGGGACCATCGCTGCGGGACCATCACTGCGGGACCATCAGTGTGTGACCATCACTGCGGGACCATCAGTGTGGGACCATCAGTGTGTGACCATCAGTGTGCGACCATCAGTGCGGGACCATCAGTGTGGGACCATCGGTGTGTGACCATCACTGCGGGACCATCAGTGTGGGACCATCAGTGTGTGACCATCAGTGTGAGACCATCACTGCAGGACCAACACTGCGGGACCATCAGTGTGGGACCATCAGTGTGCGACCATCAGTGCGGGACCATCAGTGCGGGAACATCACTGCGGGACCATCAGTGCGGGACCATCAGTGTGGGACCATCAGTGTGAGACCATCACTGCGGGACCATCAGTGTGAGACCATCACTGCAGGACCATCACTGCGGGACCATCAGTGTGGGACCATCACTGCGGGACCATCAGTGTGAGACCATCACTGCAGGACCATCACTGCGGGACCATCAGTGCGTGACCATCAGTGCGGGACCATCACTGCGGGACCATCAGTGTGAGACCATCACTGCAGGACCATCACTGCGGGACCATCAGTGTGTGACCATCAGTGCGGGACCATCAGTGCGGGATCATCAGTGTGGGACCATCAGAGCGGGACCATCAGTGTGTGACCATCAGTGTGTGACCATCAGTGTGGGACCATCAGTGTGTGACCATCAGTGTGTGACCATCAGTGTGGGACCATCAGTGTGGGACCATCACTGCGGGAACATCAGTGTGTGACCATCAGTGTGTGACCATCAGTGTGTGACCATCAGTGTGGGACCATCACTGCGGGACCATCAGTGCGGGACCATCAGTGTGGGACCATCACTGCGGGACCATCAGTGTGGGACCATTAGTGTGGGACCATCAGTGTGTGACCATCAGTGCGGGACCATCAGTGTGTGACCATCACTGCGGGATTATCAGGGTGTGACCATCACTGCGGGACCATCAGTGCAGGACCATCACTGCGGGACCATCAGTGCGGGACCATCAGTGTGCGACCATCACTGCGGGACCATCAGTGCGGGACCATCAGTGCGGGACCATCACTGCGGGAACATCAGTGCGGGACCATCAGTGTGTGACCATCAGTGCGGGACCATCAGTGTGTGACCATCACTGCGGGACAATCACTGCAGGTCCATCACTGCGGGACCATCAGTGTGTGACCATCCCTGCGGGACCATCAGTGTGGGACCATCACTGCGGGACCATCAGTGTGAGACCATCAGTGCGGGACCATCGCTGCGGGACCATCTGTGCGGGACCATCACTGCGGGACCATCAGTGTGTGACCATCACTGCGGGACCATCAGTGTGGGACCATCAGTGTGTGACCATCAGTGTGGGACCATCAGTGTGGGACCATCAGTGTGTGACCATCACTGCGGGACCATCAGTGTGAGACCATCAGTGTGTGACCATCAGTGTGAGACCATCACTGCAGGACCATCAGTGCGGGACCATCAGTGCGGGACCATCACTGCGGGAACATCAATGTGGGACCATCAGTGTGTGACCATCAGTGTGGGACCATCAGTGTGGGACCATCAGTGTGTGACCATCACTGCGGGACCATCGGTGTGTGACCATCGTTGCGGGACCATCAGTGTGTGACCATCAGTGTGTGACCATCAGTGTGTGACCGTCATTGCGGGACCATCAGTGTGTGACCATCACTGCGGGACCATCAGTGTGGGACCATCAGTGTGTGACCATCACTGCGGGACCATCACTGCGGGACCATCAGTGCGGGACCATCAGTGTGGGACCATCAGTGTTTGACCATCACTGCGGGACCATCAGTGTGGGACCATCAGTGTGTGACCATCACTGCGGGACCATCACTGCGGGACCATCAGTGCGGGACCATCACTGCGGGACCATCTGTGCGGGACCATCACTGCGGGACCATCAGTGCGGGACCATCAGTGTGGGACCATCACTGCGGGACCATCAGTATGAGACCATCAGTGCGGGACCATCGCTGCGGGACCATCAGTGTGTGACCATCACTGCGGGACCATCAGTGTGTGACCATCAGTGTGTGACCATCAGTGCGGGACCATCAGTGTGGGACCATCACTGCGGGACCATCAGTGTGAGACCATCACTGCGGGACCATCACTGCGGGACCATCAGTGTGGGACCATCTGTGCGGGACCATCACTGCGGGACCATCAGTGCGGGACCATCAGTGTGGGACCATCACTGCGGGACCATCAGTGCGGGACCATCACTGCGGGACCATCAGTGCGGGACCATCAGTGTGGGACCATCAGTGTGTGACCATCAGTGTGTGACCATCACTGCGGGACCATCAATGCGGGACCATCACTGCAGGACCATCACTGCGGGACCATCAGTGCGGGACCATCAGTGTGGGACAATCAGTGTGCGACCATCACTGCGGGACCATCAGTGCGGGACCATCAGTGCGGGACCATCACTGCGGGAACATCAGTGCAGGACCATCAGTGTGTGACCATCAGTGCGGGACCATCAGTGTGTGACCATCAGTGTGGGACCATCACTGCGGGACCATCAGTGCGGGACCATCAGTGTGGGACCATCACTGCGGGACCATCAGTGTGGGACCATCAGTGTGTGACCATCAGTGTGGGACCATCACTGCGGGACCATCAGTGCGGGACCATCAGTGTGGGACCATCACTGCGGGACCATCAGTGTGGGACCATCAGTGTGGGACCATCAGTGTGTGACCATCAGTGCGGGACCATCAGTGTGTGACCATCACTGCGGGATTATCAGGGTGTGACCATCACTGCGGGACCATCAGTGCAGGACCATCACTGCGGGACCATCAATGTGGGAACATCAATGTGGGACCATCAGTGTGTGACCATCAGTGTGGGACCATCAGTGTGGGACCATCAGTGTGTGACCATCACTGCGGGACCATCGGTGTGGGACCATCGGTGCGGGACCATCAGTGTGTGACAATCAGTGTGTGACCATCACTGCGGTACCATCAGTGTGGGACCAGCAGTGTGGGACCATCAGTGTGGGACCATCACTGCGGGACCATCAGTGTGTGACCATCAGTGTGTGACCATCACTGCGGCACCATCAGTGTATGACCATCAGTGTGGGACCATCAGTGTGGGACCATCAGGGCGGGACCATCAGTGTGGGACCATCAGTGTTTGACCATCACTGCGGGACCATCAGTGTGGGACCATCAGTGTGTGACCATCACTGCGGGACCATCACTGCGGGACCATCAGTGCGGGACCATCAGTGCGGGACCATCAGTGTGGGACCATCACTGCGGGACCATCAGTATGAGACCATCAGTGCGGGACCATCGCTGCGGGACCATCAGTGTGTGACCATCACTGCGGGACCATCACTGTGGGACCATCAGTGTGTGACCATCAGTGTGTGACCATCAGTGCGGGACCATCAGTGTGGGACCATCACTGCGGGACCATCAGTGTGAGACCATCACTGCGGGACCATCACTGCGGGACCATCAGTGTGGGACCATCTGTGCGGGACCATCACTGCGGGACCATCAGTGCGGGACCATCAGTGTGGGACCATCACTGCGGGACCATCAGTGCGGGACCATCACTGCGGGACCATCAGTGCGGGACCATCAGTGTGGGACCATCAGTGTGTGACCATCAGTGTGTGACCATCACTGCGGGACCATCAATGCGGGACCATCAGTGCGGGACCATCAGTGTGGGACAATCAGTGTGCGACCATCACTGCGGGACCATCACTGCGGGACCATCAGTGCGGGACCATCACTGCGGGAACATCAGTGCGGGACCATCAGTGTGTGACCATCAGTGCGGGACCATCAGTGTGTGCCCATCAGTGCGGGACCATCAGTGTGTGACCATCACTGCGGGACAATCACTGCAGGTCCATCACTGCGGGACCATCAGTGTGTGACCATCACTGCGGGACCATCAGTGTGGGACCATCACTGCGGGACCATCAGTGTGAGACCATCATTGCGGGACCATCGCTGCGGGACCATCGCTGCGGGACCATCACTGCGGGACCATCAGTGTGTGACCATCACTGCGGGACCATCAGTGTGGGACCATCAGTGTGTGACCATCAGTGTGCGACCATCAGTGCGGGACCATCAGTGTGGGACCATCGGTGTGTGACCATCACTGCGGGACCATCAGTGTGGGACCATCAGTGTGTGACCATCAGTGTGAGACCATCACTGCAGGACCATCACTGCGGGACCATCAGTGTGGGACCATCAGTGTGGGACCATCAGTGCGGGACCATCAGTGCGGGAACATCACTGCGGGACCATCAGTGCGGGACCATCAGTGTGGGACCATCAGTGTGAGACCATCACTGCGGGACCATCAGTGTGAGACCATCACTGCAGGACCATCACTGCGGGACCATCAGTGTGGGACCATCACTGCGGGACCATCAGTGTGAGACCATCACTGCAGGACCATCACTGCGGGACCATCAGTGCGTGACCATCAGTGCGGGACCATCACTGCGGGACCATCAGTGTGAGACCATCACTGCAGGACCATCACTGCGGGACCATCAGTGTGTGACCATCAGTGCGGGACCATCAGTGCGGGATCATCAGTGTGGGACCATCAGAGCGGGACCATCAGTGTGTGACCATCAGTGTGTGACCATCAGTGTGTGACCATCAGTGTGTGACCATCAGTGTGGGACCATCAGTGTGGGACCATCACTGCGGGAACATCAGTGTGTGACCATCAGTGTGTGACCATCAGTGTGGGACCATCACTGCGGGACCATCACTGCGGGACCATCAGTGTGGGACCATCAGTGTGGGACCATCAGTGTGTGACCATCAGTGCGGGACCATCAGTGTGTGACCATCACTGCGGGATTATCAGGGTGTGACCATCACTGCGGGACCATCAGTGCAGGACCATCAGTGTGCGACCATCACTGCGGGACCATCAGTGCGGGACCATCAGTGCGGGACCATCACTGCGGGAACATCAGTGCGGGACCATCAGTGTGTGACCATCAGTGCGGGACCATCAGTGTGTGACCATCACTGCGGGACCATCAGTGTGGGACCATCACTGCGGGACCATCAGTGTGAGACCATCAGTGCGGGACCATCGCTGCGGGACCATCTGTGCGGGACCATCAGTGTGTGACCATCACTGCGGGACCATCAGTGTGGGACCATCAGTGTGTGACCATCAGTGTGGGACCATCAGTGTGTGACCATCAGTGTGAGACCATCACTGCAGGACCATCAGTGCGGGACCATCAGTGCGGGACCATCACTGCGGGAACATCAATGTGGGACCATCAGTGTGTGACCATCAGTGTGGGACCATCAGTGTGGGACCATCAGTGTGTGACCATCACTGCGGGACCATCGGTGTGTGACCATCGTTGCGGGACCATCAGTGTGTGACCATCAGTGTGTGACCATCAGTGTGTGACCGTCATTGCGGGACCATCAGTGTGTGACCATCACTGCGGGACCATCAGTGTGGGACCATCGGTGCGGGACCATCAGTGTGTGACCATCAGTGTGTGCTCATCAGTGTGTGACCGTCATTGCGGGACCATCAGTGCGGGACCATCACTGCGGGACCATCAGTGTGTGACCATCAGTGTGTGACCATCACTGCGGGACCATCAGTGTGGGACCATCGGTGCGGGACCATCAGTGTGTGACCATCAGTGTGTGCTCATCAGTGTGTGACCGTCATTGCGGGACCATCAGTGCGGGACCATCAGTGCGGGACAATCAGTGTGTGACCATCAGTGTGTGACCATTACTGTGGGACCATCTCTGCGGGACCATCAGTGTGGGACCATCAGTGTGGGACCATCAGTGCGGGACCATCAGTGTGGGACCATCAATGCGGGACCATCACTGCAGGACCATCTCTGCGGGACCATCAGTGCGGGACCATCAGTGTGGGACAATCAGTGTGCGACCATCACTGCGGGACCATCAGTGCGGGACCATCACTGCGGGACCATCACTGCGGGACCATCAGTGCGGGACCATCAGTGTGGGACCATCAGTGCGGGACCATCAGTGTGTGACCATCAGTGCGGGACCATCAGTGTGGGACCATCAGTGTGTGACCATCAGTGCGGGACAATCACTGCAGGTCCATCACTGCGGGACCATCAGTGTGTGACCATCACTGCGGGACCATCAGTGTGGGACCATCACTGCGGGACCATCAGTGTGAGACCATCAGTGCGGGACCATCGCTGCGGGACCATCTGTGTGGGACCATCACTGCGGGACCATCAGTGTGTGACCATCAGTGCGGGACCATCAGTGTGTGACCATCAGTGTGTGACCATCAGTGCGGGACCATCAGTGTGGGACCATCAGTGTGTGACCATCACTGCGGGACCATCAGTATGGGACCATCAGTGTGAGACCATCAGTGTGAGACCATCACTGCAGGACCATCACTGTGGGACCATCAGTGTGGGACCATCAGTGCGGGACCATCAGTGCGGGAACATCACTGCGGGACCATCAGTGCGGGACCATCAGTGTGGGACCATCAGTGTGAGACCATCACTGCGGGACCATCAGTGTGAGACCATCACTGCGGGACCATCACTGCGGGACCATCAGTGCGTGACCATCAGTGCGGGACCATCACTGCGGGACCATCAGTGTGAGACCATCACTGCAGGAGCATCACTGCGGGACCATCAGTGCGTGACCATCAGTGCGGGACCATCAGTGCGAGATCATCAGTGTGGGACCATCAGTGCGGGACCATCAGTGCGGGACCATCAGTGTGTGACCATCAGTGTGGGACCATCAGTGTGTGACCATCAGTGTGTGACCATCAGTGTGGGACCATCAGTGTGGGACCATCACTGCGGGAACATCAGTGTGTGACCATCAGTGTGTGACCATCAGTGTGGGACCATCACTGCGGGACCATCAGTGCGGGACCATCAGTGTGGGACCATCAGTGTGGGACCATCAGTGTGTGACCATCAGTGTGTGACCATTACTGTGGGACCATCTCTGCGGGACCATCAGTGTGGGACCATCAGTGTGGGACCATCAGTGCGGGACCATCAGTGTGGGACCATCACTGCGGGACCATCAGTGTGAGACCATCACTGCGGGACCATCACTGCGGGACCATCAGTGCGTGACCATCAGTGCGGGACCATCACTGCGGGACCATCAGTGTGAGACCATCACTGCAGGAGCATCACTGCGGGACCATCAGTGCGTGACCATCAGTGCGGGACCATCAGTGCGAGATCATCAGTGTGGGACCATCAGTGCGGGACCATCAGTGCGGGACCATCAGTGTGTGACCATCAGTGTGGGACCATCAGTGTGTGACCATCAGTGTGTGACCATCAGTGTGTGACCATCAGTGTGGGACCATCACTGCGGGACCATCAGTGTGGGACCATCAGTGTGGGACCATCAGTGTGTGACCATCAGTGCGGGACCATCAGTGTGTGACCATCACTGCGGGATTATCAGTGTGTGACCATCACTGCGGGACCATCAGTGCAGGACCATCACTGCGGGACCATCAATGTGGGAACATCAATGTGGGACCATCAGTGTGTGACCATCAGTGTGGGACCATCAGTGTGTGACCATCACTGCGGGACCATCAGTGTGGGACCATCGGTGCGGGACCATCAGTGTGTGACCATCAGTGTGTGACCATCAGTGTGTGACCGTCATTGCGGGACCATCAGTGTGTGACCATCACTGCGGGACCATCGGTGTGGGACCATCGGTGCGGGACCATCAGTGTGTGACCATCAGTGTGTGACCATCAGTGTGTGACCGTCATTGCGGGACCATCAGTGCGGGACCATCACTGCGGGACCATCAGTGCGGGACCATCAGTGTGTGACCATCAGTGTGTGACCATTACTGTGGGACCATCACTGCGGGACCATCAGTGTGGGACCATCAGTGTGGGACCATCAGTGTGGGACTATCAGTGTGTGACCATCAGTGCGGGACCATCACTGCGGGACCATCAGTGTGGGACCATCAGTGTGGGACTATCAGTGTGTGACCATCAGTGCGGGACCATCATGTGTGACCATCAGTGCGGGACCATAAGTGCGGGACCATCACTGCGGGACCATTAGTGTGTGACCATCAGTGTGTGACCATCAGTGCGGGACCATCACTGCGGGAACATCAGTGTGTGACCATCAGTGCGGGACCATCACTGCGGGACCATCAGTGCGGGACCATCAGAGCGGGACCATCAGTGTGTGGCCATCAGTGTGTGACCATCAGTGCGGGAGCATCAGTGTGTGACCATCACTGCGGGACCATCAGTGCGTGACCATCGGTGCGTGACCATCGGTGCGTGACCATCAGTGTGTCACCATCAGTGCGTGACCATCAGTGCGGGACCATCAGTGTGTCACCATCAGTGCTGGACCATCAGTGTGTGACCACCAGTGCGTGACCATCTGTGCGGGACCATCAGTGCAGGACCATCAGTGTGTGACCATCACTGCGGGGCCATCAGTGCGGGACCATCAGTGTGTGACCATCACTGCGGGACCATCAGTGTGGGACCATCAGTGTGTGACCATCAGTGCGTGACCATCAGTGTGTGACCATCAGTGCGGGACCATCAGTGTGTCACCATCAGTGTGTCACCATCAGTGTGTGACCATCAGTGTGGGACCATCAGTGTGGGACCATCAGTGTGTGACCATCACTGCGGGACCATCGGTGTGGGACCATCGGTGCGGGACCATCAGTGTGTGACCATCAGTGTGTGACCATCAGTGTGTGACCGTCATTGCGGGACCATCAGTGTGGGATCATCAGTGTGTGACCATCACTGCGGGACCATCAGTGTGGGACCATCGGTGCGGGACCATCAGTGTGTGACCATCAGTGTGTGCTCATCAGTGTGTGACCGTCATTGCGGGACCATCAGTGCGGGACCATCAGTGCGGGACCATCACTGCGGGACCATCAGTGCGGGACAATCAGTGTGTGACCATCAGTGTGTGACCATTACTGTGGGACCATCTCTGCGGGACCATCAGTGTGGGACCATCAGTGTGGGACCATCAGTGCGGGACCATCAGTGTGGGACCATCACTGCGGGACCATCAATGCGGGACCATCACTGCAGGACCATCTCTGCGGGACCATCAGTGCGGGACTATCAGTGTGGGACAATCAGTGTGCGACCATCACTGCGGGACCATCAGTGCGGGACCATCACTGCGGGACCATCACTGCAGGACCATCAGTGCGGTTCCATCAGTCCGGGACCAATCAGTGTGTCACCATCAGTGCGGTACCATCAGTGTGTGACCATCAGTGTGTGACCATCAGTGCGGTTCCAACAGTCCGGGACCATCAGTGTGTGACCATCACTGCGGGACCATCAGTGTGTGACCATCAGTGTGTGACCATCAGTGCGGTTCCATCAGTGCGGGACCATCAGTGTGTAACCATCACTGCGGGACAATCAGTGTTGGACCATCAGTGTGGGACCATCAGTGTGTGACCATCAGTGCGAGACCATCAGTATGTCACCATCAGTGCGGGACCATCAGTGTGTGACAATCAGCGCGTGACCATCGGCGCGTGACCATCGGCGCGTGACCATCGGCGCGTGACCATCGGTGCATGACCATCGGTGTGTGACCATCGGTGCGTGACCATTGGTGCGTGACCATCAGTGCGTGACCATCAGTGCGGGACCATCAGTGCGGGACCATCAGTGTGTGACCATCAGTGCGGGACCATCAGTGCGGGACCATCAGTGCGGGACCATCACTGTGTGACCATCAGTGTGGGACCATCAGTGTGTGACCATCTGTGTGGGACCATCAGTGCGGGACCATCAGTGTGTGACCATCAGTGTGTGACCATCAGTGTGGGACCATCAGCGCGGGACCATCAGTGTGTGACCATCAGTGTGGGACCATCAGTGTGGGACCATCAGAGCGGGACCATCAGTGTGTCACCATCAGTGCGGGACCATCAGTGTGTGACCATCACTGCGGGACCATCAGTGCGGGACCATCAGTGTGTGACCATCAGTGTGTGACCATCAGTGCGGGAGCATCAGTGTGTGACCATCACTGCGGGACCATCAGTGCGTGACCATCGGTGCGTGACCATCGGTGCGTGACCATCAGTGTGTCACCATCAGTGCGTGACCATCAGTGCGGGACCATCAGTGTGTCACCATCAGTGCTGGACCATCAGTGTGTGACCACCAGTGCGTGACCATCAGTGCGGGACCATCAGTGCGGGACCATCAGTGCAGGACCATCAGTGTGTGACCATCACTGCGGGGCCATCTGTGCGGGACCATCAGTGTGTGACCATCACTGCGGGACCATCAGTGTGGGACCATCAGTGTGTGACCATCAGTGCGTGACCATCAGTGTGTGACCATCAGTGCGGGACCATCAGTGTGTCACCATCAGTGTGTCACCATCAGTGCGGGACCATCAGTGTGTGACCATCAGTGTGTGACCATCACTGCGGGACCATCAGTGTGTGACCATCAGTGTGTGACCATCAGCGCAGGACCATCGGCGCGTGACCATCGGCGCGTGACCATCGGCGCGTGACCATCGGAGCGAGACCATCGGTGCGTGACCATCGGTGCGTGACCATTGGTGTGTGACCATCAGTGCGTTTTCATCAGTGCGGGTCCATCAGTGCGGGACCATCAGTGTGTGACCATCAGTGCGGGACCATCAGTGTGTGACCATCAGTGCGAGACCATCAGTGTGTCACCATCAGTGTGTGACCATCAGCGCAGGACCATCGGCGCGTGACCATCGGCGCGTGACCATCGGTGCATGACCATCGGTGTGTGACCATCGGTGCGTGACCATTGGTGCGTGACCATCAGTGCGTGACCATCAGTGCGGGACCATCAGTGCGGGACCATCAGTGTGTGACCATCAGTGCGGGACCATCAGTGCGGGACCATCAGTGCGGGACCATCACTGTGTGACCATCAGTGTGGGACCATCAGTGTGTGACCATCACTGCGGGACCATCAGTGCGGGACCATCAGTGTGTGACCATCAGTGCGGTTCCATCAGTCCGGGACCATCAGTGTGTCACCATCAGTGCGGGACCATCAGTGCGGGACCATCAGTGTGTGACCATCAGTGTGTGACCATCAGTGCGGTTCCAACAGTCCGGGACCATCAGTGTGTGACCACCACTGCGGGACCATCAGTGCGGGACCATCAGTGTGGGACCATCAGAGTGTCACCATCAGTGCGGTTCCATCAGTGCGGGACCATCAGTGTGTGACCATCAGTGTGTGACCATCAGTGCGGTTCCATCAGTGCGGGACCATCAGTGTGTGACCATCACTGCGGGACCATCAGTGTGGGACCATCAGTGTGGGACCATCAGTGTGTGACCATCAGTGCGAGACCATCAGTGTGTCACCATCAGTGCGGGACCATCGGTGCAGGACCATCAGTGTGTGACCATCAGTGTGTGACCATCAGTGTGTGACCATCACTGCGGGACCATCAGTGTGTGACCATCAGTGTGTGACCATCAGTGCGGGACCATCAGTGTGTGACCATCAGTGCGGGACCATCAGAGTGGGACCATCAGTGTGTGACCATCAGTGTGTGACCATCACTGCGGGACCATCAGTGTGTGACCATCAGTGTGAGACCATCAGCGCAGGACCATCGGCGCGTGACCATCGGCGCGTGACCATCGGTGCGTGACCATCGGTGTGTGACCATCGGTGCGTGACCATCAGTGCGGGACCATCAGTGCGGGACCATCAGTGTGTGACCATCAGTGTGTGACCATCAGTGCGGGACCATCAGTGTGTGACCATCACTGCGGGACCATCAGTGCGGGACCATCACTGCGGGAACATCAGTGTGTGACCATCAGTGCGGGACCATCACTGCGGGACCGTCAGTGCGGGACCATCAGAGCGGGACCATCAGTGTGTGACCATCAGTGTGTGACCATCAGTGCGGGAGCATCAGTGTGTGACCATCACTGCGGGACCATCAGTGCGTGACCATCGGTGCGTGACCATCGGTGCGTGACCATCAGTGTGTCACCATCAGTGCGTGACCATCAGTGCGGGACCATCAGTGTGTCACCATCAGTGCTGGACCATCAGTGTGTGACCATCAGTGCGGGACCATCAGTGCGGGACCATCAGTGCAGGACCATCAGTGTGTGACCATCACTGCGGGGCCATCAGTGCGGGACCATCAGTGTGGGACCATCAGTGTGTGACCATCAGTGCGTGACCATCAGTGTGTGACCATCAGTGCGGGACCATCAGTGTGTCACCATCAGTGCGGGACCATCAGTGTGTGACCATCAGCGCGGGACCATCGGCGCGTGACCATCGGCACGTGACCATCGGTGCATGACCGTCGGTGTGTGACCATCGGTGCGTAACCATTGGTGCGTGACCATCAGTGCGTGACCATCAGTGCGGGACCATCAGTGCGGGACCATCAGTGTGTGACCATCAGTGCGGGACCATCAGTGCGGGACCATCAGTGCGGGACCATCACTGTGTGACCATCAGTGTGGGACCATCAGTGTGTGACCATCACTGCGGGACCATCAGTGCGGGACCATCAGTGCGTGACCATCAGTGTGTGACCATTAGTGTGTGACCATCAGTGCGGGACCATCAGTGTGTGACCATCAGTGTGTGACCATCAGTGCGGGACCATCACTGCGGGACCATCAGAGTGGGACCATCAATGTGAGACCATCACTGCGGGACCATCAGTGTGTGACCATCACTGCGGGACCATCAGTGCGGGACCATCAGTGTGGGACCATCAGAGTGGGACCATCAGTGTGTCACCATCAGTGCGGGACCATCAGTGTGTGACAATCACTGCGGGACCATCAGTGCGGGACCATCAGTGTGTGACCATCAGTGCGGTTCCATCAGTCCGGGACCATCAGTGTGTCACCATCAGTGCGGGACCATCAGTGCGGGACCATCAGTGTGTGACCATCAGTGTGTGACCATCAGTGCGGTTCCAACAGTCCGGGACCATCAGTGTGTGACCACCACTGCGGGACCATCAGTGCGGGACCATCAGTGTGGGACCATCAGTGTGTCACCATCAGTGTGTGACCATCAGTGCGGTTCCATCAGTGCGGGACCATCAGTGTGTGACCATCACTGCGGGACCATCAGTGTGGGACCATCAGTGTGGGACCATCAGTGTGTGACCATCAGTGCGAGACCATCAGTGTGTCACCATCAGTGCGGGACCATCGGTGCAGGACCATCAGTGTGTGACCATCAGTGTGTGACCATCAGTGCGGGACCATCAGTGTGTGACCATCAGTGCGGGACCATCAGTGTGGGACCATCAGTGTGTGACCATCAGTGTGTGACCATCACTGCGGGACCATCAGTGTGTGACCATCAGTGTGTGACCATCAGCGCAGGACCATCGGCGCGTGACTATCGGCGCGTGACCATCGGTGCGTGACCATCGGTGTGTGACCATCGGTGCGTGACCATCAGTGCGGGACCATCAGTGCGGGACCATCAGTGTGTGACCATCAGTGTGTGACCATCAGTGCGGGACCATCAGTGTGTGACCATCAGTGTGTGACCATCAGTGTGGGACCATCAGCGCGGGACCATCAGTGTGTGACCATCAGTGTGGGACCATCAGTGTGGGACCATCAGAGCGGGACCATCAGTGTGTCACCATCAGTGCGGGACCATCAGTGTGGGACCATTAGTGCGGGACCATTAGTGTGTGACCATCAGTGCGTGACCATCAGTGTGTGTCCATCACTGCGGGACCATCAGTGTGTGACCATCAGTGCGGGACCATCACTCCGGGACCATCAGTGTGTCACCATCAGTGTGGGACCATCAGTGTGGGACCATCAGTGTGGGACCATCAGTGCGGGACCATCAGTGTGTCACCATCAGTGCGGGACCATCAGTGTGTGACCATCAGTGTGTGACCATCACTGCGGGACCATCAGTGTGGGACCATCGGTGCGGGACCATCAGTGTGTGACCATCAGTGTGTGCTCATCAGTGTGTGACCGTCATTGCGGGACCATCAGTGCGGGACCATCAGTGCGGGACCATCACTCCGGGACCATCAGTGTGTCACCATCAGTGTGGGACCATCAGTGTGGGACCATCAGTGTGGGACCATCAGTGCGGGACCATCAGTGTGTCACCATCAGTGCGGGACCATCAGTGTGTGACCATCAGTGTGTGACCATCACTGCGGGACCATCAGTGTGGGACCATCGGTGCGGGACCATCAGTGTGTGACCATCAGTGTGTGCTCATCAGTGTGTGACCGTCATTGCGGGACCATCAGTGCGGGACCATCAGTGTGTGACCATCAGTGTGTGACCATCAGTGCGGTTCCATCAGTGCGGGACCATCAGTGTGTAACCATCACTGCGGGACAATCAGTGTTGGACCATCAGTGTGGGACCATCAGTGTGTGACCATCAGTGCGAGACCATCAGTATGTCACCATCAGTGCGGGACCATCAGTGTGTGACAATCAGCGCGTGACCATCGGCGCGTGACCATCGGCGCGTGACCATCGGCGCGTGACCATCGGTGCATGACCATCGGTGTGTGACCATCGGTGCGTGACCATTGGTGCGTGACCATCAGTGCGTGACCATCAGTGCGGGACCATCAGTGCGGGACCATCAGTGTGTGACCATCAGTGCGGGACCATCAGTGCGGGACCATCAGTGCGGGACCATCACTGTGTGACCATCAGTGTGGGACCATCAGTGTGTGACCATCTGTGTGGGACCATCAGTGCGGGACCATCAGTGTGTGACCATCAGTGTGTGACCATCAGTGTGGGACCATCAGCGCGGGACCATCAGTGTGTGACCATCAGTGTGGGACCATCAGTGTGGGACCATCAGAGCGGGACCATCAGTGTGTCACCATCAGTGCGGGACCATCAGTGTGTGACCATCACTGCGGGACCATCAGTGCGGGACCATCAGTGTGTGACCATCAGTGTGTGACCATCAGTGCGGGAGCATCAGTGTGTGACCATCACTGCGGGACCATCAGTGCGTGACCATCGGTGCGTGACCATCGGTGCGTGACCATCAGTGTGTCACCATCAGTGCGTGACCATCAGTGCGGGACCATCAGTGTGTCACCATCAGTGCTGGACCATCAGTGTGTGACCACCAGTGCGTGACCATCAGTGCGGGACCATCAGTGCGGGACCATCAGTGCAGGACCATCAGTGTGTGACCATCACTGCGGGGCCATCTGTGCGGGACCATCAGTGTGTGACCATCACTGCGGGACCATCAGTGTGGGACCATCAGTGTGTGACCATCAGTGCGTGACCATCAGTGTGTGACCATCAGTGCGGGACCATCAGTGTGTCACCATCAGTGTGTCACCATCAGTGCGGGACCATCAGTGTGTGACCATCAGTGTGTGACCATCACTGCGGGACCATCAGTGTGTGACCATCAGTGTGTGACCATCAGCGCAGGACCATCGGCGCGTGACCATCGGCGCGTGACCATCGGCGCGTGACCATCGGAGCGAGACCATCGGTGCGTGACCATCGGTGCGTGACCATTGGTGTGTGACCATCAGTGCGTTTTCATCAGTGCGGGTCCATCAGTGCGGGACCATCAGTGTGTGACCATCAGTGCGGGACCATCAGTGTGTGACCATCAGTGCGAGACCATCAGTGTGTCACCATCAGTGTGTGACCATCAGCGCAGGACCATCGGCGCGTGACCATCGGCGCGTGACCATCGGTGCATGACCATCGGTGTGTGACCATCGGTGCGTGACCATTGGTGCGTGACCATCAGTGCGTGACCATCAGTGCGGGACCATCAGTGCGGGACCATCAGTGTGTGACCATCAGTGCGGGACCATCAGTGCGGGACCATCAGTGCGGGACCATCACTGTGTGACCATCAGTGTGGGACCATCAGTGTGTGACCATCACTGCGGGACCATCAGTGCGGGACCATCAGTGTGTGACCATCAGTGCGGTTCCATCAGTCCGGGACCATCAGTGTGTCACCATCAGTGCGGGACCATCAGTGCGGGACCATCAGTGTGTGACCATCAGTGTGTGACCATCAGTGCGGTTCCAACAGTCCGGGACCATCAGTGTGTGACCACCACTGCGGGACCATCAGTGCGGGACCATCAGTGTGGGACCATCAGAGTGTCACCATCAGTGCGGTTCCATCAGTGCGGGACCATCAGTGTGTGACCATCAGTGTGTGACCATCAGTGCGGTTCCATCAGTGCGGGACCATCAGTGTGTGACCATCACTGCGGGACCATCAGTGTGGGACCATCAGTGTGGGACCATCAGTGTGTGACCATCAGTGCGAGACCATCAGTGTGTCACCATCAGTGCGGGACCATCGGTGCAGGACCATCAGTGTGTGACCATCAGTGTGTGACCATCAGTGTGTGACCATCACTGCGGGACCATCAGTGTGTGACCATCAGTGTGTGACCATCAGTGCGGGACCATCAGTGTGTGACCATCAGTGCGGGACCATCAGAGTGGGACCATCAGTGTGTGACCATCAGTGTGTGACCATCACTGCGGGACCATCAGTGTGTGACCATCAGTGTGAGACCATCAGCGCAGGACCATCGGCGCGTGACCATCGGCGCGTGACCATCGGTGCGTGACCATCGGTGTGTGACCATCGGTGCGTGACCATCAGTGCGGGACCATCAGTGCGGGACCATCAGTGTGTGACCATCAGTGTGTGACCATCAGTGCGGGACCATCAGTGTGTGACCATCACTGCGGGACCATCAGTGCGGGACCATCACTGCGGGAACATCAGTGTGTGACCATCAGTGCGGGACCATCACTGCGGGACCGTCAGTGCGGGACCATCAGAGCGGGACCATCAGTGTGTGACCATCAGTGTGTGACCATCAGTGCGGGAGCATCAGTGTGTGACCATCACTGCGGGACCATCAGTGCGTGACCATCGGTGCGTGACCATCGGTGCGTGACCATCAGTGTGTCACCATCAGTGCGTGACCATCAGTGCGGGACCATCAGTGTGTCACCATCAGTGCTGGACCATCAGTGTGTGACCATCAGTGCGGGACCATCAGTGCGGGACCATCAGTGCAGGACCATCAGTGTGTGACCATCACTGCGGGGCCATCAGTGCGGGACCATCAGTGTGGGACCATCAGTGTGTGACCATCAGTGCGTGACCATCAGTGTGTGACCATCAGTGCGGGACCATCAGTGTGTCACCATCAGTGCGGGACCATCAGTGTGTGACCATCAGCGCGGGACCATCGGCGCGTGACCATCGGCACGTGACCATCGGTGCATGACCGTCGGTGTGTGACCATCGGTGCGTAACCATTGGTGCGTGACCATCAGTGCGTGACCATCAGTGCGGGACCATCAGTGCGGGACCATCAGTGTGTGACCATCAGTGCGGGACCATCAGTGCGGGACCATCAGTGCGGGACCATCACTGTGTGACCATCAGTGTGGGACCATCAGTGTGTGACCATCACTGCGGGACCATCAGTGCGGGACCATCAGTGCGTGACCATCAGTGTGTGACCATTAGTGTGTGACCATCAGTGCGGGACCATCAGTGTGTGACCATCAGTGTGTGACCATCAGTGCGGGACCATCACTGCGGGACCATCAGAGTGGGACCATCAATGTGAGACCATCACTGCGGGACCATCAGTGTGTGACCATCACTGCGGGACCATCAGTGCGGGACCATCAGTGTGGGACCATCAGAGTGGGACCATCAGTGTGTCACCATCAGTGCGGGACCATCAGTGTGTGACAATCACTGCGGGACCATCAGTGCGGGACCATCAGTGTGTGACCATCAGTGCGGTTCCATCAGTCCGGGACCATCAGTGTGTCACCATCAGTGCGGGACCATCAGTGCGGGACCATCAGTGTGTGACCATCAGTGTGTGACCATCAGTGCGGTTCCAACAGTCCGGGACCATCAGTGTGTGACCACCACTGCGGGACCATCAGTGCGGGACCATCAGTGTGGGACCATCAGTGTGTCACCATCAGTGTGTGACCATCAGTGCGGTTCCATCAGTGCGGGACCATCAGTGTGTGACCATCACTGCGGGACCATCAGTGTGGGACCATCAGTGTGGGACCATCAGTGTGTGACCATCAGTGCGAGACCATCAGTGTGTCACCATCAGTGCGGGACCATCGGTGCAGGACCATCAGTGTGTGACCATCAGTGTGTGACCATCAGTGCGGGACCATCAGTGTGTGACCATCAGTGCGGGACCATCAGTGTGGGACCATCAGTGTGTGACCATCAGTGTGTGACCATCACTGCGGGACCATCAGTGTGTGACCATCAGTGTGTGACCATCAGCGCAGGACCATCGGCGCGTGACTATCGGCGCGTGACCATCGGTGCGTGACCATCGGTGTGTGACCATCGGTGCGTGACCATCAGTGCGGGACCATCAGTGCGGGACCATCAGTGTGTGACCATCAGTGTGTGACCATCAGTGCGGGACCATCAGTGTGTGACCATCAGTGTGTGACCATCAGTGTGGGACCATCAGCGCGGGACCATCAGTGTGTGACCATCAGTGTGGGACCATCAGTGTGGGACCATCAGAGCGGGACCATCAGTGTGTCACCATCAGTGCGGGACCATCAGTGTGGGACCATTAGTGCGGGACCATTAGTGTGTGACCATCAGTGCGTGACCATCAGTGTGTGTCCATCACTGCGGGACCATCAGTGTGTGACCATCAGTGCGGGACCATCACTCCGGGACCATCAGTGTGTCACCATCAGTGTGGGACCATCAGTGTGGGACCATCAGTGTGGGACCATCAGTGCGGGACCATCAGTGTGTCACCATCAGTGCGGGACCATCAGTGTGTGACCATCAGTGTGTGACCATCACTGCGGGACCATCAGTGTGGGACCATCGGTGCGGGACCATCAGTGTGTGACCATCAGTGTGTGCTCATCAGTGTGTGACCGTCATTGCGGGACCATCAGTGCGGGACCATCAGTGCGGGACCATCACTCCGGGACCATCAGTGTGTCACCATCAGTGTGGGACCATCAGTGTGGGACCATCAGTGTGGGACCATCAGTGCGGGACCATCAGTGTGTCACCATCAGTGCGGGACCATCAGTGTGTGACCATCAGTGTGTGACCATCACTGCGGGACCATCAGTGTGGGACCATCGGTGCGGGACCATCAGTGTGTGACCATCAGTGTGTGCTCATCAGTGTGTGACCGTCATTGCGGGACCATCAGTGCGGGACCATCAGTGCGGGACCATCAGTGTGGGACCATCACTGCGGGACCATCAGTGCGGGACAATCAGTGTGTGACCATCAGTGTGTGACCATTACTGTGGGACCATCTCTGCGGGACCATCAGTGTGGGACCATCAGTGTGGGACCATCAGTGCGGGACCATCAGTGTGGGACCATCACTGCGGGACCATCACTGCGGGACCATCAGTGTGTGACCATCACTGCGGGACCATCAGTGTGGGACCATCACTGTGGGACCATCAGTGTGAGACCATCAGTGCGGGACCATCGCTGCGGGACCATCTGTGTGGGACCATCACTGCTGGACCATCAGTGTGTGACCATCACTGCGGGACCATCAGTGTGGGACCATCAGTGTGTGACCATCAGTGTGTGACCATCAGTGCGGGACCATCAGTGTGGGACCATCAGTGTGTGACCATCACTGCGGGACCATCAGTATGGGACCATCAGTGTGAGACCATCAGTGTGAGACCATCAGTGTGTGACCATCAGTGTGTGACCATCAGTGCGGGACCATCAGTGCGGGACCATCAGTGTGGGACCATCAGTGTGTGACCATCACTGCGGGACCATCAGTATGGGACCATCAGTGTGAGACCATCAGTGTGAGACCATCACTGCAGGACCATCACTGCGGGACCATCAGTGTGGGACCATCAGTGCGGGACCATCAGTGCGGGAACATCACTGCGGGACCATCAGTGCGGGACCATCAGTGTGAGACCATCACTGCGGGACCATCAGTGTGAGACCATCACTGCAGGACCATCACTGCGGGACCATCAGTGTGGGACCATCACTGCGGGACCATCAGTGTGAGACCATCAGTGCGGGACCATCGCTGCGGGACCATCAGTGTGTGACCATCACTGCGGGACCATCACTGCGGGACCATCAGTGTGTGACCATCACTGCGGGACCATCAGTGTGGGACCATCAGTGTGTGACCATCAGTGTGTGACCATCAGTGCGGGACCATCAGTGTGGGACCATCAGTGTGTGACCATCAGTGCGGGACAATCACTGCAGGTCCATCACTGCGGGACCATCAGTGTGTGACCATCACTGCGGGACCATCAGTGTGGGACCATCACTGTGGGACCATCAGTGTGAGACCATCAGTGCGGGACCATCGCTGCGGGACCATCTGTGTGGGACCATCACTGCTGGACCATCAGTGTGTGACCATCACTGCGGGACCATCAGTGTGGGACCATCAGTGTGTGACCATCAGTGTGTGACCATCAGTGCGGGACCATCAGTGTGGGACCATCAGTGTGTGACCATCACTGCGGGACCATCAGTATGGGACCATCAGTGTGAGACCATCAGTGTGAGACCATCAGTGTGTGACCATCAGTGTGTGACCATCAGTGCGGGACCATCAGTGCGGGACCATCAGTGTGGGACCATCAGTGTGTGACCATCACTGCGGGACCATCAGTATGGGACCATCAGTGTGAGACCATCAGTGTGAGACCATCACTGCAGGACCATCACTGCGGGACCATCAGTGTGGGACCATCAGTGCGGGACCATCAGTGCGGGAACATCACTGCGGGACCATCAGTGCGGGACCATCAGTGTGAGACCATCACTGCGGGACCATCAGTGTGAGACCATCACTGCAGGACCATCACTGCGGGACCATCAGTGTGGGACCATCACTGCGGGACCATCAGTGTGAGACCATCACTGCAGGACCATCACTGCGGGACCATCAGTGCGTGACCATCACTGCGGGACCATCAGTGTGGGACCATCAGTGTGTGACCATCAGTGTGTGACCATCAGTGCGGGACCATCAGTGTGGGACCATCAGTGTGTGACCATCACTGCGGGACCATCAGTATGGGACCATCAGTGTGAGACCATCAGTGTGAGACCATCAGTGTGAGACCATCAGTGCGGGACCATCGCTGCGGGACCATCTGTGTGGGACCATCACTGCGGGACCATCAGTGTGTGACCATCACTGCGGGACCATCAGTGTGTGACCATCACTGCGGGACCATCAGTGCGGGACCATCAGTGCGGGACCATCAGTGTGTGACCATCAGTGCGGGACCATCAGTGCGGGACCATCAGAGTGGGACCATCAGTGTGTGACCATCAGTGTGGGACCATCACTGCGTGACCATCAGTGCGTGACCATCAGTGCGTGACCATCAGTGCGGGACCATCAGTGCGGGACCATCAGTGTGTGACCATCACTGCGGGACCATCAGTGCGGGACCATCAGTGCGTGACCATCAGTGTGTGACCATTAGTGTGTGACCATCAGTGCGTGACCATCAGTGCGTGACCATCAGTGCGGGACCATCAGTGCGGGACCATCAGTGTGTGACCATCAGTGTGTGACCATCAGTGCGGGACCATCAGTGCGGGACCATCAGTGTGTGACCATCAGTGCGGGACCATCAGTGCGGGACCATCAGAGTGGGACCATCAGTGTGTGACCATCAGTGCGGGACCATCAGTGTGTGACCATCACTGCGGGACCATCAGTGCGGGACCATCAGTGTGTGACCATCAGTGCGGGATCATCAGTGCGGGATCATCAGTGTGTGACCATCAGTGTGTGACCATCAGTGCGGGACCATCAGTGCGGGACCATCAGTGCGGGACCATCAGAGTGGGACCATCAGTGTGTCACCGTCAATGCGGGACCATCAGTGTGTGACCATCACTGCGGGACCATCGGTGTGGGACCATCGGTGCGGGACCATCAGTGTGTGACCATCAGTGTGTGACCATCAGTGTGTGACCGTCATTGCGGGACCATCAGTGCGGGACCATCACTGCGGGACCATCGGTGTGGGACCATCAGTGCGGGACCATCAGTGCGTGACCATCAGTGTGTGACCATCAGTGTGTGACCATCAGTGCGGGACCATCAGTGTGTGACCATCAGTGCGGGACCATCAGTGCGTGACCATCAGTGTGGGACCCTCAGTGTGTGACCAACAGTGCGTGACCATCAGTGCGGGACCATCAGTGCGGGAACATCAGTGTGGGTCCATCAGTGTGGGACCATCAATGTGGGACCATCAGTGTGTGATTCTCAGTGTGTGACCATCAGTGTGGGACCATCAGTGTGGGACCATCAGTGCGTGACCATCAGTGCGTGACCATCAGTGTGGGACCATCAGTGCGTGACCATCAGTGTGGGACCATCAGTGTGGGACCATCAGTGTGGGACCATCAGTGCGTGACCATCAGTGTGGGACCATCAGTGTGGGACCATCAGTGCGGGACCATCAGTGTGTCACCATCAGTGCGGGACCATCAGTGCGGGACCATCAGTGTGGGACCATCAGTGCGGGACCATCAGTGTGTCACCATCAGTGTGTCACCATCAGTGCGGGACCATCAGTGTGTGACCATCAGTGTGTGACCATCAGTGTGGGACCATCAGTGTGGGACCATCAGTGCGGGACCATCAGTGTGTCACCATCAGTGTGTCACCATCAGTGCGGGACCATCAGTGTGTGACCATCAGTGTGTGACCATCAGTGCGGGACCATCAGTGCGTGACCATCAGTGCGTGACCATCAGTGTGGGACCATCAGTGTGGGACCATCAGTGCGTGACCATCAGTGCGTGACCATCAGTGTGGGACCATCAGTGCGGGACCATCAGTGTGGGACCATCAGTGTGGGACCATCAGTGCGGGACCATCAGTGTGTGACCATCAGTGTGGGACCATCAGTGTGTGACCATCAGTGCGTGACCATCAGTGCGGGACCATCAGTGCGGGACCATCAGTGTGTGACCATCAGTGCGGGACCATCACTGCGGGAACATCAGTGTGTGACCATCAGTGCGGGACCATCATGTGTGACCATCAGTGCGGGACCATAAGTGCGGGACCATCACTGCGGGACCATTAGTGTGTGACCATCAGTGTGTGACCATCAGTGCGGGACCATCACTGCGGGAACATCAGTGTGTGACCATCAGTGCGGGACCATCATGTGTGACCATCAGTGCGGGACCATAAGTGCGGGACCATCACTGCGGGACCATTAGTGTGTGACCATCAGTGTGTGACCATCAGTGCGGGACCATCACTGCGGGAACATCAGTGTGTGACCATCAGTGCGGGACCATCACTGCGGGACCATCAGTGCGGGACCATCAGAGCGGGACCATCAGTGTGTGACCATCAGTGCGGGAGCATCAGTGTGTGACCATCACTGCGGGACCATCAGTGCGTGACCATCGGTGCGTGACCATCGGTGCGTGACCATCAGTGTGTCACCATCAGTGCGTGACCATCAGTGCGGGACCATCAGTGTGTCACCATCAGTGCTGGACCATCAGTGTGTGACCACCAGTGCGTGACCATCAGTGCGGGACCATCAGTGCGGGACCATCAGTGCAGGACCATCAGTGTGTGACCATCACTGCGGGGCCATCAGTGCGGGACCATCAATGTGTGACCATCACTGCGGGACCATCAGTGTGTGACCATCAGTGCGTGACCATCAGTGTGTGACCATCAGTGCGGGACCATCAGTGTGTCACCATCAGTGTGTCACCATCAGTGTGTGACCATCAGTGTGGGACCATCAGTGTGGGACCATCAGTGTGTGACCATCACTGCGGGACCATCGGTGTGGGACCATCGGTGCGGGACCATCAGTGTGTGACCATCAGTGTGTGACCGTCATTGCGGGACCATCAGTGTGTGACCATCACTGCGGGACCATCAGTGTGGGACCATCGGTGCGGGACCATCAGTGTGTGACCATCAGTGTGTGCTCATCAGTGTGTGACCGTCATTGCGGGACCATCAGTGCGGGACCATCAGTGCGGGACCATCACTGCGGGACCATCAGTGCGGGACAATCAGTGTGTGACCATCAGTGTGTGACCATTACTGTGGGACCATCTCTGCGGGACCATCAGTGTGGGACCATCAGTGTGGGACCATCAGTGCGGGACCATCAGTGTGGGACCATCAGTGCCTGACCATCAGTGCGGGACCATCAGTGCGGGACCATCGGTGCGTGACCATCGGTGCGTGACCATCAGTGTGTGACCAGCAGTGTGGGACCATCAGTGTGTGACCATCAGTGCGGGACCATCAGTGCGGGACCATCAGTGTGTGACCAGCAGTGTGGGACCATCAGTGTGGGACCATCAGTGTGGGACCAGCAGTGTGGGACCATCAGTGTGGGACCATCAGTGTGGGACCAGCAGTGTGGGACCATCAGTGTGGGACCATCAGTGTGTGACCATCAGTGCGGGACCATCAGTGCGGGACCATCAGTGTGGGACCATCAGTGCGGGACAATCAGTGCGGGACCATCAGTGCGGGACCATCTGTGTGTGACCATCAGTGTGGGACCATCAGTGTGGGACCATCAGTGTGTGACCGTCAGTGCGGGACCATCAGTGTGTCACCATCAGTGCGGGACCATCAGTGCGAGACCATCAGTGTGTGACCATTAGTGTGTGACCATCAGTGTGTGATCATCAGTGCGCGACCATCAGTGTGTCACCATCAGTGTGGGACCATCAGTGCGGGACCATCAGTGTGTGACCATCAGTGTGTGACCATCACTGCGGGACCATCAGTGTGGGACCATCAGTGTGGGACCATCAGTGTGTCATCATCAATGTGTCACCATCAGTGTGTCACCATCAGCGCGGGACCATCAGTGTGTGACCATCAGTGTGTGACCATCAGTGTGTGACCATCACTGCGGGACCATCAGTGTGTGACCATCAGTGCGGGACCATCAATGCGTGACCATCAGTGTGGGACAATCAGTGTGTGACCAACAGTGCGTGACCATCAGTGCGGGACCATCAGTGCGGGAACATCAGTGTGGGTCCATCAGTGTGGGACCATCAGTGTGTGACCATCACTGCGGGACCATCAGTGTGGGACCATCAGTGCGTGACCATCAGTGCGTGACAATCAGTGTGGGACCATCAGTGCGTGACCATCAGTGTGGGACCATCAGTGCGTGACCATCAGTGTGGGACCATCAGTGTGGGACCATCAGTGCGGGACCATCTGTGTGGGACCATAAGTGCGGGACCATCAGTGTGTGACCATCACTGCGGGACCATCAGTGTGTGACCATCAGTGTGTGACCATCACTGCGGGACCATCAGTGCGGAACCATCAGTGTGGGACCATCAGTGTGTCACCATCAGTGCGGGACCATCAGTGCGAGACCATCAGTGTGTGACCATCAGTGTGTGACCATCAGGTTGTGACCATCAGTGTGTGACCAGCAGTGTGGGACCATCAGTGTGTGACCATCAGTGCGGGACCATCAGTGCGGGACCATCAGTGTGTGACCAGCAGTGTGGGACCATCAGTGTGGGACCATCAGTGTGGGACCATCAGTGCGGGACAATCAGTGCGGGACCATCAGTGCGGGACCATCAGTGTGTGACCATCAGTGTGGGACCATCAGTGTGGGACCATCAGTGTGTGACCGTCAGTGCGGGACCATCAGTGTGTCACCATCAGTGCGGGACCATCAGTGCGAGACCATCAGTGTGGGACCATCAGTGTGTGACCATCACTGCGGGACCATCAGTGCGGGACCATCAGTGTGTGACCATCAGTGTGTGACCATTAGTGTGTGACCATCAGTGTGTGATCATCAGTGCGCGACCATCAGTGTGTCACCATCAGTGTGGGACCATCAGTGCGGGACCATCAGTGTGTGACCATCACTGCGGGACCATCAGTGTGGGACCATCAGTGTGGGACCATCAGTGTGTCATCATCAATGTGTCACCATCAGTGTGTCACCATCAGCGCGGGACCATCAGTGTGTGACCATCAGTGTGTGACCATCAGTGTGTGACCATCACTGCGGGACCATCAGTGTGTGACCATCAGTGTGTGACCATCACTGCGGGACCATCAGTGCGGAACCATCAGTGTGGGACCATCAGTGTGTCACCATCAGTGCGGGACCATCAGTGCGAGACCATCAGTGTGTGACCATCAGTGTGTGACCATCAGGTTGTGACCATCAGTGCACGACCATCAGTGTGTCACCATCAGTGTGTCACCATCAGTGCGAGACCATCAGTGTGTGACCATCAGTGTGTGACCATCACTGCGGGACCATCAGTGTGGGACCATCAGTGTGGGAAAATCAGTGTGTCACCATCAGTGTGTCACCATCAGTGCGGGACCATCAGTGTGTGACCATCAGTGTGTGACCATCAGTGCGGGACCATCAGTGTGTGACCATCAGTGCGGGACCATCAGTGCGTGACCATCAGTGTGGGACCCTCAGTGTGTGACCAACAGTGCGTGACCATCAGTGCGGGACCATCAGTGCGGGAACATCAGTGTGGGTCCATCAGTGTGGGACCATCAATGTGGGACCATCAGTGTGTGATTCTCAGTGTGTGACCATCAGTGTGGGACCATCAGTGTGGGACCATCAGTGCGTGACCATCAGTGCGTGACCATCAGTGTGGGACCATCAGTGCGTGACCATCAGTGTGGGACCATCAGTGTGGGACCATCAGTGTGGGACCATCAGTGCGTGACCATCAGTGTGGGACCATCAGTGTGGGACCATCAGTGCGGGACCATCAGTGTGTCACCATCAGTGCGGGACCATCAGTGTGTCACCATCAGTGCGGGACCATCAGTGTGTGACCATCACTGCGGGACCATCAGTGTGGGACCATTAGTGCGGGACCATTAGTGTGTGACCATCAGTGTGTGACCATCAGTGTGTGTCCATCACTGCGGGACCATCAGTGTGTGACCATCGGTGCGTGACCATCGGTGCGTGACCATCAGTGCGAGACCATCACTGCGGGACCATCAGTGTGTGACCATCGGTGCGTGACCATCAGTGCGTGACCATCAGTGCGGGACCATCAGTGTGTGACCATCAGTGCGTGACCATCACTGCGGGACCATCAGTGCGGGACCATCAGTGCGGGACCATCAGTGTGTGACCATCGGTGCGTGACCATCGGTGCGTGACCATCAGTGCGTGACCATCCGTGCGGGACCATCAGTGTGTGACCATCAGTGCGTGACCATCACTGCGGGACCATCAGTGCGGGACCATCAGTGTGTGACCATCAGTGTGTGACCACCAGTGTGTGACCATCAGTGTGGGACCATCAGTGTGTCACCATCAGTGCGGGACCATCAGTGCGAGACCATCAGTGTGTGACCATCAGTGTGTGACCATCAGGTTGTGACCATCAGTGTGTGACCAGCAGTGTGGGACCATCAGTGTGTGACCATCAGTGCGGGACCATCAGTGCGGGACCATCAGTGTGTGACCAGCAGTGTGGGACCATCAGTGTGGGACCATCAGTGTGGGACCAGCAGTGTGGGACCATCAGTGCGGGACAATCAGTGCGGGACCATCAGTGCGGGACCATCAGTGTGTGACCATCAGTGTGGGACCATCAGTGTGGGACCATCAGTGTGTGACCGTCAGTGCGGGACCATCAGTGTGTCACCATCAGTGCGGGACCATCAGTGCGAGACCATCAGTGTGGGACCATCAGTGTGTGACCATCACTGCGGGACCATCAGTGCGGGACCATCAGTGTGTGACCATCAGTGTGTGACCATTAGTGTGTGACCATCAGTGTGTGATCATCAGTGCGCGACCATCAGTGTGTCACCATCAGTGTGGGACCATCAGTGCGGGACCATCAGTGTGTGACCATCAGTGTGTGACCATCACTGCGGGACCATCAGTGTGGGACCATCAGTGTGGGACCATCAGTGTGTCATCATCAATGTGTCACCATCAGTGTGTCACCATCAGCGCGGGACCATCAGTGTGTGACCATCAGTGTGTGACCATCAGTGTGTGACCATCACTGCGGGACCATCAGTGTGTGACCATCAGTGTGTGACCATCACTGCGGGACCATCAGTGCGGGACCATCAGTGTGTCACCATCAGTGCGGGACCATCAGTGCGAGACCATCAGTGTGTGACCATCAGTGTGTGACCATCAGGTTGTGACCATCAGTGCACGACCATCAGTGTGTCACCATCAGTGTGTCACCATCAGTGCGAGACCATCAGTGTGTGACCATCAGTGTGTGACCATCACTGCGGGACCATCAGTGTGGGACCATCAGTGTGGGAAAATCAGTGTGTCACCATCAGTGTGTCACCATCAGTGCGGGACCATCAGTGTGTGACCATCAGTGTGTGACCATCAGTGTGTGACCATCAGTGCGGGACCATCAGTGTGTGACCATCAGTGCGGGACCATCAGTGCGTGACCATCAGTGTGGGACCCTCAGTGTGTGACCAACAGTGCGTGACCATCAGTGCGGGACCATCAGTGCGGGAACATCAGTGTGGGTCCATCAGTGTGGGACCATCAATGTGGGACCATCAGTGTGTGATTCTCAGTGTGTGACCATCAGTGTGGGACCATCAGTGTGGGACCATCAGTGCGTGACCATCAGTGCGTGACCATCAGTGTGGGACCATCAGTGCGTGACCATCAGTGTGGGACCATCAGTGTGGGACCATCAGTGTGGGACCATCAGTGCGTGACCATCAGTGTGGGACCATCAGTGTGGGACCATCAGTGCGGGACCATCAGTGTGTCACCATCAGTGCGGGACCATCAGTGTGTCACCATCAGTGCGGGACCATCAGTGTGTGACCATCACTGCGGGACCATCAGTGTGGGACCATTAGTGCGGGACCATTAGTGTGTGACCATCAGTGTGTGACCATCAGTGTGTGTCCATACACTGCGGGACCATCAGTGTGTGACCATCGGTGCGTGACCATCGGTGCGTGACCATCAGTGCGAGACCATCACTGCGGGACCATCAGTGTGTGACCATCGGTGCGTGACCATCAGTGCGTGACCATCAGTGCGGGACCATCAGTGTGTGACCATCAGTGCGTGACCATCACTGCGGGACCATCAGTGCGGGACCATCAGTGCGGGACCATCAGTGTGTGACCATCGGTGCGTGACCATCGGTGCGTGACCATCAGTGCGTGACCATCCGTGCGGGACCATCAGTGTGTGACCATCAGTGCGTGACCATCACTGCGGGACCATCAGTGCGGGACCATCAGTGTGTGACCATCAGTGTGTGACCACCAGTGTGTGACCATCAGTGCGGGACCATCAGTGTGTCACCATCAGTGTGTGACCACCAGTGTGTGACCATCAGTGCGGGACCATCAGTGTGTCACCATCAGTGTGTCACCATCAGGGCGGGACCATCAGTGTGTGACCATCACTGCGGGACCATCAGTGTGTGACCATCAGTGCGTGACCATCAGTGCGGGACCATCAGTGTGTGACCAACGGTGCGTGACCATCAGTGCGTGACCATCAGTGCGGGACCATCAGTGTGTGACCATCAGTGCGTGACCATCGGTGCGTGACCATCGGTGCGTGACCATCAGTGCGTGACCATCAGTGCGGGACCATCAGTGTGTGACCATCACTGCGGGACCATCACTGCGGGACCATCAGTGCGGGACCATCAGTGTGGGACCATCAGTGCGGGACCATCAGTGTGTCACCATCAGTGTGTCACCATCAGTGCGGGACCATCAGTGTGTGACCATCACTGCGGGACCATCAGTGTGTGACCATCGGTGCGTGACCATCGGTGCGTGACCATCAGTGCGTGACCATCAGTGCGTGACCATCAGTGTGTGACCATCGGTGCGTGACCATCAGTGCGTGACCATCAGTGCGGGACCATCAGTGTGTGACCATCAGTGCGGGACCATCAGTGTGTGACCATCAGTGTGTGACCATCGGTGTGTGACCATCAGTGCGGGAACATCAGTGTGTGACCATCAGTGCGGGACCATCAGTGCGGGACCATCAGTGTGTGACCATCAGTGCGGGACCATCAGTGTGTCACCATCAGTGTGTCACCATCAGGGCGGGGACCATCAGTGTGTGACCATCACTGCGGGACCATCAGTGTGTGACCATCGGTGCGTGACCATCGGTGCGTGACCATCGGTGCGTGACCATCGGTGCGGGACCATCAGTGCGGGACCATCAGTGTGTGACCATCGGTGCGTGACCATCGGTGCGTGACCATCAGTGCGTGACCATCAGTGCGGGACCATCAGTGTGTGACCATCAGTGCGGGACCATCAGTGTGTGACCATCAGTGTGTGACCATCGGTGTGTGACCATCAGTGCGGGAACATCAGTGTGGGTCCATCAGTGCGGGACCATCAGTGCGGGACCATCAGTGTGTGATTCTCAGTGTGTGACCCTCAGTGTGGGACCATCAGTGTGTGACCATCAGTGTGGGACCATCAGTGTGTGATTCTCAGTGTGTGACCCTCAGTGTGGGACCATCAGTGTGTGACCATCAGTGTGTGACCATCAGTGTGTGACCATCACTGCGGGACCATCAGTGTGTGACCATCAGTGCGGGACCATCAGTGCGTGACCATCAGTGCGTGACCATCAGTGTGGGACCATCAGTGTGGGACCATCAGTGCGTGACCATCAGTGCGTGACCATCAGTGTGGGACCATCAGTGCGGGACCATCAGTGTGGGACCATCAGTGTGGGACCATCAGTGCGGGACCATCAGTGTGTGACCATCAGTGTGTGACCATCACTGCGGGACCATCAGTGTGGGACCATCAGTGTGGGACCATCAGTGCGGGACCATCAGTGCGGGACCATCAGTGTGTGACCATCACTGCGGGACCATCAGTGTGTGACCATCGGTGCGTGACCATCGGTGCGTGACCATCGGTGCGTGACCATCGGTGCGGGACCATCAGTGCGGGACCATCAGTGTGTGACCATCGGTGCGTGACCATCAGTGCGTGACCATCAGTGCGGGACCATCAGTGTGTGACCATCAGTGCGGGACCATCAGTGCGGGACCATCAGTGCGGGATCATCAGTGTGGGACCATCAGTGCGGGACCATCAGTGCGGGACCATCAGTGCGGGACCATCACTGCGGGACCATCAGTGCGGGACCATCAGTGCGGGACCATCAGTGCGGGACCATCAGTGTGTGACCATCAGTGCGGGACCATCAGTGTGTGACCATCAGTGTGTGACCACCAGTGTGTGACCATCAGTGCGGGACCGTCAGTGTGTCACCATCAGTGTGTCACCATCAGGGCGGGACCATCAGTGTGTGACCATCACTGCGGGACCATCAGTGTGTGACCATCGGTGCGTGACCATCGGTGCGTGACCATCGGTGCGTGACCATCAGTGCGTGACCATCAGTGCGGGACCATCAGTGTGTGACCATCAGTGTGTGACCATCGGTGCGTGACCATCAGTGCGGGACCATCAGTGCGGGACCATCAGTGTGTGACCATCGGTGCGTGACCATCGGTGCGTGACCATCAGTGCGTGACCATCAGTGCGGGACCATCAGTGTGTGACCATCGGTGCGTGACCATCAGTGCGTGACCATCAGTGCGGGACCATCAGTGTGTGACCATCGGTGCGTGACCATCAGTGCGTGACCATCAGTGCGGGACCATCAGTGTGGGACCATCACTGCGGGACCATCAATGCGGGACCATCAGTGTGGGACCATCAGTGTGGGACCATCAGTGCGGGACCATCAGTGTGTCACCATCAGTGTGTCACCATCAGTGCGGGACCATCAGTGTGTGACCATCACTGCGGGACCATCAGTGTGTGACCATCGGTGCGTGACCATCGGTGCGTGACCATCAGTGCGTGACCATCAGTGCGGGACCATCAGTGTGTGACCATCAGTGCGGGACCATCAGTGCGGGACCATCAGTGCGGGACCATCAGTGTGTGACCAGCAGTGTGGGACCATCATTGTGGGACCATCAGTGTGTGACCATCGGTGCGTGACCATCGGTGCGTGACCATCAGTGCGTGACCATCAGTGCGGGACCATCAGTGTGTGACCATCACTGCGGGACCATCAGTGTGTGACCATCGGTGCGTGACCATCGGTGCGTGACCATCAGTGCGTGACCATCAGTGCGTGACCATCAGTGCGGGACCATCAGTGTGTGACCATCAGTGCGGGACCATCAGTGCGGGACCATCAGTGCGGGACCATCAGTGCGGGACCATCAGTGTGTGACCAGCAGTGTGGGACCATCAGTGTGTGACCATCAGTGTGTGACCATCAGTGCGTGACCAGCAGTGTGGGACCATCAGTGTGTGACCATCGGTGCGTGACCATCGGTGCGTGACCATCAGTGCGTGACCATCAGTGCGGGACCATCAGTGTGTGACCATCAGTGCGGGACCATCAGTGCGGGACCATCAGTGCGGGACCATCAGTGTGTGACCAGCAGTGTGGGACCATCATTGTGGGACCATCAGTGTGTGACCATCGGAGCGTGACCATCGGTGCGGGACCATCAGTGTGGGACCATCAGTGTGTGACCAGCAGTGTGGGACCATCAGTGTGGGACCATCACTGCGGGACCATCAGTGCGGGACCATCAGTGTGGGACCATCTGTGTGGGACCATCAGTGCGGGACCATCAGTGCGGGACCATCAGTGCGGGACCATCAGTGTGTGACCAGCAGTGTGGGACCATCATTGTGGGACCATCAGTGTGGGACCATCTGTGTGGGACCATCAGTGCGGGACCATCAGTGCGGGACCATCAGTGCAGGACCATCAGTGTGTGACCAGCAGTGTGGGACCATCATTGTGGGACCATCAGTGTGTGACCAGCAGTGTGGGACCATCAGTGCGGGACCATCAGTGTGGGACCATCACTGCGGGACCATCAGTGTGGGACCATCACTGCGGGACCATTAGTGTGTGACCATCAGTGTGTGACCATCAGTGTGTGTCCATCACTGTGGGACCATCAGTGTGTGACCATCAGTGCGGGACCATCAGTCCGGGACCATCATTGTGTCACCATCATTGCGGGACCATCAGTGTGGGACCATCAGTGTGTGACCGTCAGTGCGGGACCATCAGTGTGTCACCATCAGTGCGGGACTATCAGTGCGAGACCATCAGTGTGTCACCATCAGTGTGTCACCATCAGTGTGGGACCATCAGTGCGGGACCATCAGTGTGTGACCATCAGTGTGTGACCATCACTGCGGGACCATCAGTGTGGGACCATCAGTGTGGGACAATCAGTGTGTCACCATCAGTGTGTCACCATCAGTGTGTCACCATCAGTGCGGGACCATCACTGCGGGACCATCAGTGTGTGACCATCGGTGCGTGACCATCGGTGCGTGACCATCAGTGCGTGACCATCAGTGCGGGACCATCAGTGTGTGACCATCAGTGCGGGACCATCAGTGCGGGACCATCAGTGCGGGACCATCAGTGTGTGACCAGCAGTGTGGGACCATCATTGTGGGACCATCAGTGTGTGACCATCGGTGCGTGACCATCGGTGCGTGACCATCACTGCGGGACCATCAGTGCGGGACCATCAGTGCGTGACCATCAGTGCGGGACCATCAGTGTGTGACCATCAGTGCGTGACCATCAGTGCGTGACCATCAGTGCGGGACCATCAGTGTGTGACCATCAGTGCGTGACCATCGGTGCGTGACCATCGGTGCGTGACCATCAGTGCGGGATCATCACTGCGGGACCATCACTGCGGGACCATCAGTGCGGGACCATCAGTGCGGGACCATCACTGCGGGACCATCAGTGCGGGACCATCAGTGTGGGACCATCAGTGCGGGACCATCAGTGCGGGACCATCAGTGTGTGACCATCAGTGCGGGACCATCAGTGTGTGACCATCAGTGTGTGACCACCAGTGTGTGACCATCAGTGCGGGACCATCAGTGTGTCACCATCAGGGCGGGACCATCAGTGTGTGACCATCACTGCGGGACCATCAGTGTGTGACCATCGGTGCGTGACCATCGGTGCGTGACCATCGGTGCGTGACCATCAGTGCGTGACCATCAGTGCGGGACCATCAGTGTGTGACCATCAGTGTGTGACCATCGGTGCGTGACCATCAGTGCGTGACCATCAGTGCGGGACCATCGGTGCGTGACCATCGGTGCGTGACCATCAGTGCGTGACCATCAGTGCGGGACCATCAGTGTGTGACCATCGGTGCGTGACCATCAGTGCGTGACCATCAGTGCGTGACCATCGGTGCGGGACCATCGGTGCGTGACCATCAGTGCGTGACCATCAGTGCGTGACCATCGGTGCGTGACCATCAGTGCGTGACCATCAGTGCGGGACCATCGGTGCGTGACCATCGGTGCGTGACCATCAGTGCGTGACCATCACTGCGGGACCATCAGTGTGTGACCATCACTGCGGGACCATCACTGCGGGACCATCAATGCGGGACCATCAGTGTGGGACCATCAGTGCGGGACCATCAGTGTGTGACCATCACTGCGGGACCATCAGTGTGTGACCATCGGTGCGTGACCATCGGTGCGTGACCATCAGTGCGGGACCATCAGTGTGTGACCATCAGTGTGTGACCATCAATGCGGGACCATCAGTGTGGGACCATCAGTGTGGGACCATCAGTGTGTGACCATCACTGCGGGACCATCAGTGTGTGACCATCGGTGCGTGACCATCGGTGCGTGACCATCAGTGCGTGACCATCACTGCGGGACCATCAGTGTGTGACCATCACTGCGGGACCATCAGTGTGTGACCATCAGTGCGGGACCATCAGTGTGTGACCATCAGTGTGTGACCATCAGTGTGGGACCATCGGTGCGTGACCATCAGTGCGGGACCATCAGTGTGTGACCATCAGTGTGTGACCATCAGTGTGTGACCATCAGTGCGGGACCATCGGTGCGTGACCATCAGTGCGGGACCATCAGTGTGTGACCATCAGTGTGTGACCATCAGTGTGTGACCATCAGTGCGGGACCATCGGTGCGTGACCATCACTGCGTGACCATCAGTGCGGGACAATCAGTGTGTGACCATCACTGCGGGACCATCAGTGCGGGAACATCAGTCTGTGACCATCACTGCGGGACCATCACTGCGGGACCATCAGTGTGGGACCATCAGTGCGGGACCATCAGTGCGGGACCATCAGTGCGGGACCATCAGTGTGTGACCAGCAGTGTGGGACCATCAGTGCGGGACCATCAGTGTGGGACCATCACTGCGGGACCATCAGTGTGGGACCATCACTGCGGGACCATTAGTGTGTGACCATCAGTGTGTGACCATCAGTGTGTGTCCATCACTGTGGGACCATCAGTGTGTGACCATCAGTGCGGGACCATCAGTCCGGGACCATCAGTGTGTCACCATCATTGCGGGACCATCAGCGTGGGACCATCAGCGTGGGACCATCAGTGTGGGACCATCAGTGTGTGACCGTCAGTGCGGGACCATCAGTGTGTCACCATCAGTGCGGGACTATCAGTGCGAGACCATCAGTGTGTCACCATCAGTGTGTCACCATCAGTGTGGGACCATCAGTGCGGGACCATCAGTGTGTGACCATCAGTGTGTGACCATCAGTGCGGGACCATCAGTGTGGGACCATCAGTGTGTCACCATCAGTGTGTCACCATCAGTGTGTCACCATCAGTGCGGGACCATCAGTGTGTGACCATCAGTGTGTGACCATCAGTGTGTGACCATCAGTGTGTGACCATCACTGCGGGACCATCAGTGTGTGACCATCAGTGCGGGACCATCAGTGTGGGACCCTCAGTGTGTGACCAACAGTGCGTGACCATCAGTGCGGGACCATCAGTGCGGGAACATCAGTGTGGGTCCATCAGTGTGTGATTCTCAGTGTGTGACCCTCAGTGTGGGACCATCAGTGTGTGACCATCAGTGTGGGACCATCAGTGTGTGATTCTCAGTTTGTGACCCTCAGTGTGGGACCATCAGTGTGGGACCCTCAGTGTGTGACCAACAGTGCGTGACCATCAGTGCGGGACCATCAGTGCGGGAACATCAGTGTGTGATTCTCAGTGTGTGACCCTCAGTGTGTGACCATCAGTGTGTGACCATCACTGCGGGACCATCAGTGTGTGACCATCAGTGCGTGACCATCAGTGCGTGACCATCAGTGCGTGACCATCAGTGCGGGACCATCAGTGCGTGACCATCAGTGCGTGACCATCAGTGCGTGACCATCAGTGTGGGACCATCAGTGCGTGACCATCAGTGCGTGACCATCAGTGTGGGACCATCAGTGCGGGACCATCAGTGTGGGACCATCAGTGTGGGACCATCAGTGCGGGACCATCAGTGTGGGACCATCACTGCGGGACCATCAGTGTGGGACCATTAGTGCGGGACCATTAGTGTGTGACCATCAGTGTGTGACCATCAGTGTGTGTCCATCACTGTGTGACCATCAGTGTGTGACCATCAGTGCGGGACCATCAGTCCGGGACCATCAGTGTGTGACCATCACTGCGGGACCATCAGTGTGTGACCATCAGTGCGGGACCATCAGTGCGTGACCATCAGTGCGTGACCATCAGTGTGGGACCATCAGTGCGTGACCATCAGTGCGGGACCATCAGTGTGGGACCATCAGTGTGGGACCATCAGTGTGGGACCATCAGTGTGTCACCATCAGCTCCGGAACTCAATCCCTCTACGAATGAACCCTAACACACCGTATGCCTTCTCAACAGCACTATAACCTGTGTGGCAACTTTCAGGGATCTATGTACATGGACTCCAAGATCCCTTTGCACATCCACACTACCAAGAATCTTTCCACTGACCCAGTACTCTTCCTTCCTGTTATTCTTCCCAAAGTGCATCACCTCACATTTATCTGCATTGCCATCTCTGAACCCAATTCTGCAGTTTATCCAATTCCCCCTGCAACCAGTAACATTCTTCCACACTGTCCACCATTCTACCAACTTTAATGTCATCTGCAAACTTACTAACCCATCCACCCATGCCTGCTTCTAAGTCTAGGCAGGGCTGTTTTCCCTGGAGCATTGGAGACTGAGGGGTGACCTATTAGAGGTTTATGAAATGACAGAATATACAGAGGAATCACTGCAAGATTACTCCACTTATTTAAGAATCTCAAAGGGTTGTACAAATGGTGTGAGTGGAATGTCGATGGACTGAATAATAGCTCTCTGCAGGTGATCGAGAGTGTCAGCCTGTGTGAGTAAAGTGTCAACAGCTGAATAACACACAAAGGGATGGTCTATAATCCGATGAATTGAGAGAGAGAGACAATTACAAAACATTCCAACTCAACCTGCGGAGATTGGGTGCCCCCACACGTCTTCTTCACGTTCCTCCAGGTGATGGTAGCTTTGGAGCTGGCAGTAGGCAACTTGGCTTTAACTCGGATCACCCTCTCACTCACTCCGATCATTCCAGACTCCTTCGCGACATGGATAGCTGTCAGGGTACTGTCACCTGTCACACAGAGGGAGAGTGACGGTGAGGGGACTGTCACCTGTCAGACAGACGGAGAGTGACGGTGAGCGGACTGTCACCTGTCAGACAGAGGGAGAGTGACGGTGAGCGGACTGTCACCTGTCACACAGAGGGAGAGTGACGGTGAGCGGACTGTCACCTGTCAGACAGAGGGAGAGTGACGGTGAGCGGACTGTCACCTGTCACACAGACAGAGAGTGACGGTGAGCGGACTGTCACCTGTCAGACAGAGGGAGAGTGACGGTGAGGGGACTGTCACCTGTCACACAGACAGAGAGTGACGGTGAGGGGACTGTCACCTGTCACACAGACGGAGAGTGACGGTGAGGGGACTGTCACCTGTCAGACAGACGGAGAGTGACGGTGAGGGGACTGTCACCTGTCACACAGACGGAGAGTGACAGTGAGGGGACTGTCACCTGTCACACAGACGGAGAGTGACAGTGAGGGGACTGTCACCTGTCACACAGACAGAGAGTGACGGTGAGGGGACTGTCACCTGTCACACAGACAGAGAGTGACGGTGAGGGGACTGTCACCTGTCACACAGACGGAGAGTGACGGTGAGGGGACTGTCACCTGTCACACAGACAGAGGGTGACGGTGAGCGGACTGTCACCTGTCACACAGAGGGAGAGTGACGGTGAGGGGACTGTCACCTGTCATACAGACAGAGAGTGACGGTGAGCGGACTGTCACCTGTCAGACAGAGGGAGAGTGACGGTGAGGGGACTGTCACCTGTCAGACAGACGGAGAGTGACGGTGAGGGGACTATCCCCCATTCCCCTGATCCCACTCTCCGTGTCATTCCCCCATTCCCCCTGATCCCACTCTGTGCTGTTCCCCCTGTTCCCCCGATTCCACTCTCTGTGTCATTCCCCCGTTCCCCCGATCCCTCTCTCCGTGCTGTTCCCCTGTTCCCCCATTCCCCCTGATCCCACTCTCCATGTCGTTCCCCCCGTTCCCCCCTGATCCCACTCTGTGTTGTTCCCCCTGATCCCACTCTCCGTGTCGTTCCCCCGTTCCCCTGATCCCACTCTCCGTGTCTTTCCCCCGTTCCCCCGATCCCACTCTCCGTGTCATTCCCCCATTCCCCCTGATCCCACTCTCCGTGTCGTTCCCCCATTCCCCCTGATCCCACTCTCCATGTAGTTCCCCCCGTTCCCCCTTATCCCACTCTCCGTGTCGTTCCCCCTGATCCCACTCTCCATGTCATTCCCCTGTTCCCCCTGATCCCACTCGCTGGGTCGTTCCCCCCCGTTCCCCCTGATCCCACTCGCTGGGTCGTTCCCCCCCGTTCCCCCTGATCCCACTCTCCGTGTCATTCCCCCCGTTCCCCCTGATCCCACTCTCCGTGTCATTCCCCCGTTCCCCCATTGCCCCCGATCCCACTCTCCGTGTCATTCCCCCGTTCCCCCTGATCCCACTCTCCCTGTCATTCCCCCGTTCCCCCGATCCCACTCTCCGTGTCGTTCCCCCAGTTACCCCTGATCCCACACTGTGTCATTCCCCCCGTTCCCCCTGATCCCACTCTGTGTCATTCCCCCGTTCCCCCTGTTCCCACTCTCCGTGTCATTCCCCCGTTCCCCCTGATCCCACTCTCCGTGTCATTCCCCCCGTTCCCCCTGATCCCACTCTCCGTGTCATTCCCCCGTTCCCCCATTGCCCCCGATCCCACTCTCCGTGTCATTCCCCCGTTCCCCCTGATCCCAATCTCCGTGCCGTTCCCCCGTTCCCCCTGATCCCACTCACTGTGCCGTTCCCCCGATCCCACTTTCCGTGTCGTTCCCCTGTTCCCCCTGATCCCACTCTCCGTGTCATTCCCCCGTCCCCCCTGATCCCACTCTCCGTGCCGTACCCCCCCGTTCCCCCTGATCCCACTCTCCGTATCGTTACCCTGTTCCCCCTGATCCCACTCTCCGTGTCGTTACCCCGTCCCCCCTGATCCCACTCTCCGTGTCATTCCCCCGTTCCCCCTGATCCCACTCTCAGTGCCGCTCCCCCCGTTCCCCCTGATCCCACTCTCCGTGTCGTTACCCTGTCCCCCCTGACCCCACTCTCCGTGTCGTTACCCTGTTCCCCCTGATCCCACTCTCAGTGCGGATCCCCCCCGTTCCCCCTGATCCCACTCTCCGTGTCGTTACCCCGTTTCCCCTGATCCCACTCTCTGTGTCGATCCCCCCCCGTTCCCCCTGATCCCACTCTCCGTGTCGTTACCCCGTTTCCCCTGATCCTACTCTCTGTGTCGTTCCCCCCCGTTCCCCCTGATCCCACTCTCCGTGTCGTTACCCCGTTTCCCCTGATCCCACTCTCTGTGTCGTTCCCCCCCGTTTCCCCTGATCCCACTCTCCGTGTCGTTACCCTGTTCCCCCTGACCCCACTCTCCGTGTCGTTACCCTGTTCCCCCTGATCCCACTCTCAGTGCGGATCCCCCCCGTTCCCCCTGATCCCACTCTCCGTGTCGTTACCCCGTTTCCCCTGATCCCACTCTCTGTGTCGTTCCCCCCCGTTCCCCCTGATCCCACTCTCCGTGTCGTTACCCTGTTCCCCCGATCCCACTCTCTGTTCCGTTCCCCCCCGTTCCCCCCGATCCCACTCTCCGTGCCGTTCCCCTGTTCCCCCTGATCCCACTCTCCGTGCCGTTTCCCCCGTTCCCCCTGATCCCACTCTCCGTACCGTTCCCCTGTTCCGCCTGATCTCACTCTCTGTGCCGTTCCCCCTGATCCCACTCTCTGTGCCGTTCCCCTGTTCCGCCTGATCTCTCTCTCTGTGCCGTTCCCCCCCGTTCCCCCTGATCCCACTCTCCGTGTCGTTACCCTGTTCCCCCTGATCCCACTCTCTGTTCCGTTCCCCCCCGTTCCCCCCGATCCCACTCTCTGTGCCATTCCCCCCGTTCCCCCTGATCCCACTCTCCGTGCCGTTCCCCTGTTCCGCCTGATCTCACTCTCTGTGCCGTTCCCCCCGTTCCCCCTGATCCCACTCTCCGTGCCGTTCCCCTGTTCCGCCTGATCTCACTCTCTGTGCCGTTCCCCCCCGTTCCCCCTGATCCCACTCTCCGTGTCGTTACCCTGTTCCCCCTGATCCCACTCGCCGTGTCGTTCACCCCCGTTCCCCCTGATCCCACTCTCCGTGTCATTCCCCCGTTCCCCCTGATCCCACTCTCCGTGTCGTTCCCCCGTTCCCCCTGATCCCACTCTCTGCGTCGTTCCCCCCCGTTCCCCCTGATCCCACTCTCCGTGTCATTCCCCCGTCTCCCCTGATCCCACTCTCCGTGCCGTTCCCCCCGTTCCCCCGTGATCCCACTCTCCGTGTCATTCCGCCGTCCCCCCTGATCCCACTCTCCGTGCCGTTCCCCCGTTCCCCCTGTTCCCACTCTCCGTGTCGTTCCCCCGTTCCCCCTGATCCCACTCTCTGTGTCATTCCCCCGTCCCCCCTGATCCCACTCTCCATGCCGTTCCCCCTGATCACACTCTCTGTGTCGTTCCCCCCCCGTTCCCCCTGATCCCACTCTCCGTGTCATTACCCCGTCCCCCCTGATCCCACTCTCCATGCCATTCCCCCGTTCCCCCTGATCCCACTCTCTGTGTCGTTATCCCCGTTCCCCCTGATCCCACTCTCTGTGTCGTTCCCCCCCATTCCCCCTGATCCCACTCTCCGTGTCATTCCTCCGTTCCCCCGATCCCACTGTGTCGTTCCCCCGTTATCCCTGATCCCACTCTCTGTGTCGTTCCCCCCTGATCCCACTCTCCGTGTCATTCCCCCGTTACCCCTGATCCCACTCTCTGTGTCGTTCCCCCCCGTTCCCTCTGATCCCACTCTCCGTGTCATTCCTCCGTTTTCCCGATCCCACTCTGTGTCGTTCCCCGGTTATCCCTAATCCCACTCTCTGTGTCGTTCCCCCCCGTTCCCCCTGATCCCACTCTCCGTGTCGTTCCCCCGTTCCCCCTGATCCCACTCTCCGTGTCGTTCCCCCGTTCCCCCTGATCCCACTCTCCGTGTCATTCCCCCGTTCCCCCTGATCCCACTCTCCGTGTCGTTCCCCCGTTCCCCCTGATCCCAATCTCCGTGCCGTTCCCCCCCGTTCACCCTTATCCCACTCTGCGTCATTCCCCCGTTCCCCCTGATCCCACTCTCCGTGTCATTCCCCCGTTCCCCCTGATCCCACTCTCCGTGCCGTTCCGCCCCGTTCACCCTGATCCCACTCTCCGTGCCGTTCCCCCTGATCCCACTCTCCGTGTCATTCCCCTGTTCCCCCTGATCCCACTCTCCGTGTCGTTCCCCCAGTTCCCCCTGATCCCACTCTGTGTCATTCCCCCGTTCCCCCTGATCCCACACTCCGTGTCATTCCCCCGTTCCCCCTGATCCCACTCTCCGTGTCATTCCCCCGTTCCCCATGATCCCACTCTCCGTGTCATTCCCCCGTTCCCCCTGATCCCACTCTCCGTGTCATTCCCCCCGTTCCCCCTGATCCCACTCTCCGTGTCATTCCCCCGTTCCCCCATTGCCCCCGATCCCACTCTCCCTGTCATTCCCCCGTTCCCCCTGATCCCACTCTCCCTGTCATTCCCCCGTTCCCCCGATCCCACTCTCCGTGTCGTTCCCCCAGTTCCCCCTGATCCCACACTGTGTCATTCCCCCGTTCCCCCTGATCCCACTCTCCGTGTCGTTACCCCGTTTCCCCTGATCCCACTCTCTGTGTCGTTCCCCCCCGTTCCCCCTGATCCCACTCTCCGTGTCGTTACCCTGTTCCCCCTGATCCCACTCTCTGTTCCGTTCCCCCCCGTTCCCCCCGATTCCACTCTCCGTGCCGTTCCCCTGTTCCCCCTGATCCCACTCTCTGTGCCGTTCCCCCCGTTCCCCCTGATCCCACTCTCCGTACCGTTCCCCTGTTCCGCCTGATCTCACTCTCTGTGCCGTTCCCCCTGATCCCACTCTCCGTGCCGTTCCCCTGTTCCGCCTGATCTCTCTCTATGTGCCGTTCCCCCCCGTTCCCACTGATCCCACTCTCCGTGTCGTTACCCCCGTTCCCCCTGATCCCACTCGGCGTGTCGTTCACCCCTGTTCATCCTGATCCTACTCTCCGTGTCATTCCCCCGTTCCCCCTGATCCCACTCTCCGTGTCGTTCCCCCGTTCCCCCTGATCCCACTCTCCGCGTCGTTCCCCCCCGTTCCCCCCCGTTCCCCCTGATCCCACTCTCCGTGTCATTCCCCCGTCTCCCCTGATCCCACTCTCCATGCCGTTCCCCCCGTTCCCCCGTGATCCCACTCTCCGTGTCATTCCCCCGTCCCCCCTGATCCCACTCTCCGTGCCGTTCCCCCGTTCCCCCGTTCCCCCTGATCCCACTCTCTGTGCCGTTCCCCCGTTCCCCCTGATCACACTCTCTGTGTCATTCCCCCGTTCCCCCTGATCCCACACTCCGTGTCATTCCCCCGTTCCCCCTGATCCCACTCTCCGTGTCATTCCCCCCGTTCCCCCTGATCCCACTCTCCGTGTCATTCCCCCGTTCCCCCATTGCCCCCGATCCCACTCTCCGTGTCATTCCCCCGTTCCCCCGATCCCACTCTCCCTGTCATTCCCCCATTCCCCCGATCCCACTCTCCGTGTCGTTCCCTCAGTTCCCCCTGATCCCACTCTGTGTCATTCCCCCGTTCCCCCTGATCCCATTCTGTGTCATTCCCCCGTTCCCCCTGTTCCCACTCTCCGTGTCATTCCCCCGTTCCCCCTGATCCCACTCTCCGTGTCATTCCCCCGTTCCCCCTGATCCCACTCTCCGTGTCATTCCCCCCGTTCCCCCTGATCCCACTCTCCGTGTCATTCCCCCGTTCCCCCATTGCCCCCGATCCCACTCTCCGTGTCATTCCCCCGTTACCCTGATCCCAATCTCCGTGCCGTTGCCCCGTTCCCCCTGATCCCACTCTCCGTGCCGTTCCCCTGTTCCGCCTGATCTCACTCTCTGTGCCGTTCCCCCCGTTCCCCCTGATCCCACTCTCCGTGCCGTTCCCCTGTTCCGCCTGATCTCACTCTCTGTGTCGTTCCCCCCCGTTCCCCCTGATCCCACTCTCCGTGTCATTCCCCCGTTCCCCCTGATCCCACTCTCCGTGTCATTCCCCCCCGTTCCCCCTGATCCCACTCTCCGTGTCATTCCCCCGTTCCCCCATTGCCCCCGATCCCACTCTCCGTGTCATTCCCCCGTTCCCCCGATCCCACTCTCCCTGTCATTCCCCCATTCCCCCGATCCCACTCTCCGTGTCGTTCCCTCAGTTCCCCCTGATCCCACTCTGTGTCATTCCCCCGTTCCCCCTGATCCCACTCTGTGTCATTCCCCCGTTCCCCCTGTTCCCACTCTCCGTGTCATTCCCCCGTTCCCCCTGATCCCACTCTCCGTGTCATTCCCCCGTTCCCCCTGATCCCACTCTCCGTGTCATTCCCCCCGTTCCCCCTGATCCCACTCTCCGTGTCATTCCCCCGTTCCCCCATTGCCCCCGATCCCACTCTCCGTGTCATTCCCCCGTTACCCTGATCCCAATCTCCGTGCCGTTGCCCCGTTCCCCCTGATCCCACTCACTGTGCCGTTCCCCCGATCCCACTTTCCGTGTCGTTCCCCCGTTCCCCCTGATCCCACTCTCCGTGTCGTTCCCCCGTCCCCCCTGATCCCACTCTCCGTGCCGTTCCCCCCCGTTCCCCCTGATCCCACTCTCCGTGTCGTTACCCTGTTCCCCCTGATCCCACTCTCCGTGTCGTTACCCCGTCCCCCCTGATCCCACTCTCCGTGTCATTCCCCCGTTCCCCCTGATCCCACTCTCAGTGCCGCTCCCCCCCGTTCCCCCGATCCCACTCTCCGTGTCGTTACCCTGTCCCCCCTGATCCCACTCTCCGTGTCGTTACCCTGTTCCCCCTGATCCCACTCTCAGTGCTGATCCCCCCCGTTCCCCCTGATCCCACTCTCTGTGTCGTTACCCCGTTTCCCCTGATCCCACTCTCTGTGTCGTTCCCCCCCGTTCCCCCTGATCCCACTCTCCGTGTCGTTACCCTGTTCCCCCTGATCCCACTCTCTGTTCCGTTCCCCCCCGGTTCCCCCCGATCTCCCCGATCCCACTCTCCGTGCCGTTCCCCTGTTCCGCCTGATATCACTCTCTGTGCCGTTCCCCCCGTTCCCCCCGTTCCCACTCTCCATGCCGTTCCCCTTTTCCCCCTGATCCCACTCTCCGTGTCGTTACCCTGTTCCCCCTGATCCCACTCTCTGTGTCGTTACCCTGTTCCCCCTGATCCCACTCTCAGTGCTGATCCCCCCCCGTTCCCCCTGATCCCACTCTCCGTGTCGTTACCCCCGTTTCCCCTGATCCCACTCTCTGTGTCGTTCCCCCCCGTTCCCCCTGATCCCACTCTCTGTTCCGTTCCCCTGTTCCGCCTGATCTCACTCTCTGTGCCGTTCCCCCCGTTCCCCCTGATCCCACTCTCCGTGCCGTTCCCCTGTTCCGCCTGATCTCACTCTCTGTGCCGTTCCCCCCGTTCCCCCTGATCCCACTCTCCGTGCCGTTCCCCTGTTCCGCCTGATCTCACTCTCTGTGTCGTTCCCCCCCGTTCCCCCTGATCCCACTCTCCGTGTCGTTACCCCGTTTCCCCTGATCCCACTCTCTGTGTCGTTCCCCCCCGTTCCCCCTGATCCCACTCTCTGTTCCGTTCCCCTGTTCCGCCTGATCTCACTCTCTGTGCCGTTCCCCCCGTTCCCCCTGATCCCACTCTCCGTGCCGTTCCCCTGTTCCGCCTGATCTCACACTCTGTGCCGTTCCCCCCGTTCCCCCTGATCCCACTCTCCGTGCCGTTCCCCTGTTCCGCCTGATCTCACTCTCTGTGCCGTTCCCCCCCGTTCCCCCTGATCCCACTCTCCGTGTCATTCCCCCGTTCCCCCATTGCCCCCGATCCCACTCTCCGTGTCATTCCCCCGTTCCCCCTGATCCCAATCTCCGTGCCGTTCCCCCGTTCCCCCTGATCCCACTCTCCGTGTCGTTCCCCCGTTGCCCCTGATCCCACTCTCCGTGCCGTTCCCCCCCGTTCCCCCTGATCCCACTTTCCGTGTCGTTCCCCCATCCCCCCTGATCCCACTCTCCGTGCCGTTCCCCCCCGTTCCCCCTGATCCCACTCTCCGTGTCGTTACCCTGTTCCCCCTGATCCCACTCGCCGTGTCGTTCCCCCCCGTTCCCCCTGATCCCACTCTCCGTGTTGTTCCGCCGTTCCCCCTGATCCCACTCTCCGTGTCGTTCCCCCGTTCCCCCTGATCCCACTCTCCGTGTCATTCCCCCGTTCCCCCTGATCCCACTCTCCGTGTCGTTCCCCCAGTTCCCCCTGATCCCACTCTCCGTGCCGTTCCCCCCCGTTCACCCTTATCCCACTCTGCGTCATTCCCCCGTTCCCTCTGATCCCACTCTCCGTGTCATTCCCCCGTTCCCCCTGATCGCACTCTCCGTGTCATTCACCCCGTTCCCCCTGATCCCACTCTCCGTGTCATTCCCCCGTTCCCCCATTGCCCCCGATCCCACTCTCCGTGTCATTCCCCCGTTCCCCCTGATCCCAATCTCCGTGCCGTTCCCCCGTTCCCCCTGATCCCACTCACTGTGCCGTTCCCCCGATCCCACTTTCCGTGTTGTTCCGCCGTTCCCCCTGATCCCACTCTCCGTGTCGTTCCCCCGTTCCCCCTGATCCCACTCTCCGTGTCATTCCCCCGTTCCCCCTGATCCCACTCTCCGTGTCGTTCCCCCGTTCCCCCTGATCCCAATCTCCGTGCCGTTCCCCCGTTTCCCCTGATCCCACTCACTGTGCCGTTCCCCCGATCCCACTTTCCGTGTCCTTACCCCGTTCCCCCTGATCCCACTCTCCGTGCCGTTCCCCCCCGTTCCCCCTGATCCCACTCTCCGTGTCGTTCCCCCGTCCCCCCTGATCCCACTCTCCGTGCCGTTCCCCCCCGTTCCCCCTGATCCCACTCTCCGTGTCGTTACCCTGTTCCCCCGATCCCACTCTCTGTGTCGTTACCCTGTTCCCCCTGATCCCACTCTCCGTGTCGTTACCCCGTCCCCCCTGATCCCACTCTCCGTGTCATTCCCCCGTTCCCCCTGATCCCACTCTCAGTGCCGCTCCCCCCCGTTCCCCCTGATCCCACTCTCCGTGTCGTTACCCTGTCCCCCCGATCCCACTCTCCGTGTCGTTACCCTGTTCCCCCTGATCCCACTCTCAGTGCTGATCCCCTCCGTTCCCCCTGATCCCACTCTCCGTGTCGTTACCCCCGTTTCCCCTGATCCCACTCTCTGTGTCGTTCCCCCCCGTTCCCCCTGATCCCACTCTCCGTGTCGTTACCCTGTTCCCCCTGATCCCACTCTCTGTTCCATTCCCCCCCGTTCCCCCCGTTCCCCCTGATCCCACTCTCCGTGCCGTTCCCCTGTTCCGCCTGATCTCACTCTCTGTGCCGTTCCCCCCCCTTCCCCCTGATCCCACTCTCCGTGTCGTTACCCTGTCCCCCCTGATCCCACTCTCCGTGTCGTTACCCTGTTCCCCCTGATCCCACTCTCTGTGTCGTTCCCCCCCGTTCCCCCTGATCCCACTCTCCGTGTCGTTACCCCGTTTCCCCTGATCCCACTCTCTGTGTCGTTCCCCCCCGTTCCCCCTGATCCCACTCTCCGTGTCGTTACCCTGTTCCCCCTGATCCCACTCTCTGTTCCGTTCCCCCCCGTTCCCCCCGTTCCCCCTGATCCCACTCTCCGTGCCGTTCCCCTGTTCCGCCTGATCTCACTCTCTGTGCCATTCCCCCCGTTCCCCCTGATCCCACTCTCCATGCCGTTCCCCCGTCCCCCCTGATCCCACTCTCCGTGCCGTTCCCCCCCGTTCCCCCTGTTCCCACTCTCCGTGTCGTTCCCCCGTTCCCCCTGATCCCACTCTCTGTGTCATTCCCCCGTCCCCCCTGATCCCACTCTCCATGCCGTTCCCCCGTTTCCCCTGATCACACTCTCTGTGTCGTTCCCCCCCCGTTCCCCCTGATCCCACTCTCCGTGACATTACCCCGTCCCCCCTGATCCCACTCTCCATGCCATTCCCCCGTTCCCCCTGATCCCACTCTCTGTGTCGTTATCCCCGTTCCCCCTGATCCCACTCTCTGTGTCGTTCCCCCCCATTCCCCCTGATCCCACTCTCCGTGTCATTCCTCCGTTCCCCCGATCCCACTGTGTCGTTTCCCCGTTACCCCTGATCCCACTCTCTGTGTCGTTCACCCCGTTCCCTCTGATCCCACTCTCTGTGTCATTCCCCCCCGTTCCCCCTGATCCCACTCTCCGTGTCATTCCTCCGTTTTCCCGATCCCACTCTGTGTCATTCCCCGGTTATCCCTGATCCCACTCTCTGTGTCATTCCCCCCCGTTCCCCCTGATCCCACTCGCCGTGTCGTTCCCCCCCGTTCCCCCTGATCCCACTCTCCGTGTCGTTCCCCCGTTCCCCCTGATCCCACTCTCCGTGTCGTTCCTCCATTCCCCCTCATCCCACTCTCCGTGTCATTCCCCCGTTCCCCCTGATCCCACTCTCCGTGTCGTTCCCCCGTTCCCCCTGATCCCAATCTCCGTGCCGTTCCCCCCCGTTCACCCTTATCCCACTCTGCGTCATTCCCCCGTTCCCCCTGATCCCACTCTCCGTGTCATTCCCCCGTTCCCCCTGATCCCACTCTCCGTGCCGTTCCGCCCCGTTCCCCCTGATCCCACTCTCCGTGCCGTTCCCCCTGATCCCACTCTCCGTGTCATTCCCCTGTTCCCCCTGATCCCACTCTCCGTGTCGTTCCCCCAGTTCCCCCTGATCCCACTCTGTGTCATTCCCCCGTTCCCCCTGATCCCACTCTCCGTGTCATTCCCCCGTTCCCCATGATCCCACTCTCCATGTCATTCCCCCGTTCCCCCTGATCCCACTCTCCGTGTCATTCCCCCGTTCCCCCTGATCCCACACTCCGTGTCATTCCCCCGTTCCCCCTGATCCCACTCTCCGTGTCATTCCCCCGTTCCCCATGATCCCACTCTCCGTGTCATTCCCCCGTTCCCCCTGATCCCACTCTGTGTCATTCCCCCGTTCCCCCTCTCCCTGTCATTCCCCCGTTCCCCCGATCCCACTCTCCGTGTCGTTCCCCCAGTTCCCCCTGATCCCACTCTGTGTCATTCCCCCGTTCCCCCTGATCCCACTCTGTGTCATTCCCCCGTTCCCCCTGTTCCCACTCTCCGTGTCATTCCCCCGTTCCCCCTGATCCCACTCTCCGTGTCATTCCCCCCGTTCCCCCTGATCCCACTCTCCGTGTCATTCCCCCGTTCCCCCATTGCCCCCGATCCCACTCTCCGTGTCATTCCCCCGTTACCCTGATCCCAATCTCCGTGCTGTTCCCCCGTTCCCCCTGATCCCACTCACTGTGCCGTTCCCCCGATCCCACTTTCCGTGTCGTTCCCCCGTTCCCCCTGATCCCACTCTCCGTGTCGTTCCCCCGTTCCCCCTGATCCCACTCTCCGTGTCGTTCCCCCGTCCCCCCTGATCCCACTCTCCGTGCCGTTCCCCCCCGTTCCGCCTGATCTCACTCTCTGTGCCGTTCCCCCCTGTCCCCCCTGATCACACTCTCCGTGTCGTTACCCTGTTCCCCCTGATCCCACTCTCAGTGCTGATCCCCCCCGTTCCCCCTGATCCCACTCTCCGTGTCGTTACCCCGTTTCCCCTGATCCCACTCTCTGTGTCGTTCCCCCCCGTTCCCCCTGATCCCACTCTCCGTGTCGTTACCCCGTTTCCCCTGATCCCACTCTCCGTGTCGTTCCCCCCCGTTCCCCCTGATCCCACTCTCCGTGTCGTTACCCTGTTCCCCCTGATCCCACTCTCTGTTCCGTTCCCCCCCGTTCCCCCCGATCTCCCCGATCCCACTCTCCGTGCCGTTCCCCTGTTCCGCCTGATCTCACTCTCTGTGCCGTTCCCCCCCGTTCCCCCTGATCCCACTCTCCGTGTCGTTACCCTGTTCTGCCTGATCTCACTCTCCGTGCCGTTCCCCCCCGTTCCCCCTGATCCCACTCTCCGTGTCGTTCCCCCGTCCCCCCTGATCCCACTCTCCGTGCCGTTCCCCCCCGTTCCCCCTGATCCCACTCTCCGTGTCGTTACCCTGTTCCCCCTGATCCCACTCTCCGTGTCGTTACCCCGTCCCCCCTGATCCCACTCTCCGTGTCATTCCCCCGTTCCCCCTGATCCCACTCTCAGTGCCGCTCCCCCCCGTTCCCCCTGATCCCACTCTCCGTGTCGTTACCCTGTCCCCCCTGATCCCACTCTCCGTGTCGTTACCCCGTTTCCCCTGATCCCACTCTCTGTGTCGTTCCCCCCCGTTCCCCCTGATCCCACTCTCCGTGTCGTTACCCTGTTCCCCCTGATCCCACTCTCTGTTCCATTCCCCCCCGGTTCCCCCCGATCTCCCCGATCCCACTCTCCGTGCCGTTCCCCTGTTCCGCCTGATATCACTCTCTGTGCCGTTCCCCCCGTTCCCCCTGATCCCACTCTCCATGCCGTTCCCCTGTTCCGCCTGATCTCACTCTCTGTGCCGTTCCCCCCTGTCCCCCCTGATCCCACTCTCCGTGTCGTTACCCTGTTCCCCCTGATCCCACTCTCAGTGCTGATCCCCCCCGTTCCCCCTGATCCCACTCTCCGTGTCGTTACCCCGTTTCCCCTGATCCCACTCTCTGTGTCGTTCCCCCCCGTTCCCCCTGATCCCACTCTCCGTGTCGTTACCCCGTTTCCCCTGATCCCACTCTCTGTGTCGTTTCCCCCCCGTTCCCCCTAATCCCACACTCCGTGTCGTTACCCCCGTTCCCCCTGATCCCACTCTCTGTTCCGTTCCCCCCCGTTCCCCCCGATCTCCCCGATCCCACTCTCCGTGCCGTTCCCCTGTTCCGCCTGATCTCACTCTCTGTGCCGTTCCCCCCCGTTCCCCCTGATCCCACTCTCCGTGTCGTTACCCTGTTCCGCCTGATCTCACTCTCTGTGCCGTTCCCCCCTGTTCCCCCTGATCCCACTCGCCGTGTCGTTCCCCCCCGTTCCCCCTGATCCCACTCTCCGTGTTGTTCCGCCGTTCCCCCTGATCCCACTCTCCGTGTCGTTCCCCCGTTCCCCCTGATCCCACTCTCCGTGTCGTTCCCCCGTTCCCCCTGATCCCACTCTCCGTGTCATTCCCCCGTTCCCCCTGATCCCACTCTCCGTGTCGTTCCCCCGTTCTCCCTGATCCCACTCTCCGTGCCGTTCCCCCCCGTTCACCCTTATCCCACTCTGCGTCATTCCCCCGTTCCCTCTGATCCCACTCTCCGTGTCATTCCCCCGTTCCCCCTGATCGCACTCTCCGTGTCATTCCCCCCGTTCCCCCTGATCCCACTCTCCGTGTCATTCCCCCGTTCCCCCATTGCCCCCGATCCCACTCTCCGTGTCATTCCCCCGTTCCCCCTGATCCCAATCTCCGTGCCGTTCCCCCGTTCCCCCTGATCCCACTCTCCGTGCCGTTCCCCCCCGTTCCCCCTGATCCCACTCTCTGTGTCGTTCCCCCTGATCCCACTCTCCGTGTCGTTACCCCGTTTCCCCTGATCCCACTCTCTGTGTCGTTCCCCCCCGTTCCCCCTGATCCCACTCTCCGTGTCGTTACCCTGTTCCCCCTGATCCCACTCTCTGTTCCGTTCCCCCCCGTTCCCCCCCGTTCCCCCCGATCTCCCCGATCCCACTCTCCGTGCCGTTCCCCTGTTCCGCCTGATATCACTCTCTGTGCCGTTCCCCCCGTTCCCCCTGATCCCACTCTCCGTGTCATTCCCCCGTTCCCCCTGATCCCACTCTCAGTGCTGATCCCCCCCGTTCCCCCTGATCCCACTCTCCGTGTCGTTACCCCGTTTCCCCTGATCCCACTCTCTGTGTCGTTCCCCCCCGTTCCCCCTGATCCCACTCTCCGTGTCGTTACCCCGTTTCCCCTGATCCCACTCTCTGTGTCGTTCCCCCCCGTTCCCCCTGATCCCACTCTCCGTGTCGTTACCCTGTTCCCCCTGATCCCACTCTCCGTGCCGTTCCCCCCCGTTCACCCTTATCCCACTCTGCGTCATTCCCCCGTTCCCTCTGATCCCACTCTCCGTGTCATTCCCCCGTTCCCCCTGATCCCACTCTCCGTGTCATTCCCCCCGTTCCCCCTGATCCCACTCTCCGTGTCATTCCCCCGTTCCCCCATTGCCCCCGATCCCACTCTCCGTGTCGTTCCCCCGTTCCCCCTGATCCCACTCACTGTGCCGTTCCCCCGATCCCACTTTCCGTGTCGTTCCCCCGTTCCCCCTGATCCCACTCTCCGTGCCATTCCCCCCCGTTCCCCCTGATCCCACTCTCCGTGCCGTTCCCCCCCGTTCCCCCTGATCCCACTCTCCGTGCCGTTCCCCCCCGTTCCCCCTGATCCCACTCTCCGTGTCGTTACCCTGTCCCCCCTGATCCCACTCTCCGTGTCGTTACCCTGTTCCCCCTGATCCCACTCTCAGTGCTGATCCCCCCCGTTCCCCCTGATCCCACTCTCCGTGTCGTTACCCCCGTTTCCCCTGATCCCACTCTCTGTGTCGTTCCCCCCCGTTCCCCCTGATCCCACTCTCCGTGTCGTTACCCTGTTCCCCCTGATCCCACTCTCTGTTCCGTTCCCCTCCGTTCCCCCCGATCTCCCCGATCCCACTCTCCGTGCCGTTCCCCTGTTCCGCCTGATCTCACTCTCTGTGCCGTTCCCCCCGTTCCCCCTGATCCCACTCTCCGTGCCGTTCCCCTGTTCCGCCTGATCTCACTTTCTGTGCCGTTCCCCCCGTTCCCCCTGATCCCACTCTCCGTGTCGTTACCCTGTTCCCCCTGATCCCACTCTCTGTGTCGTTCCCCCCCGTTCCCCCTGATCCCACTCTCCGTGTTGTTCCCCCGTTCCCCCATTGCCCCCGATCCCACTCTCCGTGTCATTCCCCCGTTCTCCCTGATCCCACTCTCCCTGTCATTCCCCCGTTCCCCCGATCCCACTCTCCGTGTCGTTCCCCCAGTTCCCCCTGATCCCACTCTGTGTCATTCCCCCGTTCCCCCTGATCCCACTCTCCGTGCCGTTCCCCTGTTCCGCCTGATCTCACTCTCTGTGCCGTTCCCCCCGTTCCCCCTGATCCCACTCTCCGTGCCGTTACCCTGTTCCCCCTGATCCCACTCGCCGTGTCGTTCCCCCCCGTTCCCCCTGATCCCACTCTCCGTGTCGTTACCCCGTTTCCCCTGATCCCACTCTCTGTGTCGTTCCCCCCCGTTCCCCCTGATCCCACTCTCCGTGTCATTCCCCCGTTCCCCCTGATCCCACTCTCCGTGCCGTTCCGCCCCGTTCCCCCTGATCCCACTCTCCGTGCCGTTCCCCCTGATCCCACTCTCCGTGTCATTCCCCTGTTCCCCCTGATCCCACTCTCCGTGTCATTCCCCCGTTCCCCATGATCCCACTCTCCGTGTCATTCCCCCGTTCCCCCTGATCCCACTCTCCGTGTCATTCCCCCCGTTCCCCCTGATCCCACTCTCCGTGTCATTCCCCCGTTCCCCCATTGCCCCCGATCCCACTCTCCGTGTCATTCCCCCGTTCCCCCTGATCCCACTCTCCCTGTCATTCCCCCGTTCCCCCGATCCCACTCTCCGTGTCGTTCCCCCCGTTCCCCCTGATCCCAATCTCCGTTCTGTTCCCCCGTTCCCCCTGATCCCACTCTCCGTGTCGTTCCCCCGTCCCCTCTGATCCCACTCTCCGTGCCGTTCCCCCCCGTTCCCGATGATCCCACTCTACGTGCTCTTCCCCCGTCCCCCCTGATCCCACTCTCCGTGCCGTTCCCCCCCGTTCCCCCTGATCCCACTCTCCGTGTCGTTCCCCCGTCCCCCCTGATCCCACTCTCCGTGCAGTTCCCCCCCGGTCCCCCGATCCCACTCTCCGTGTCGTTACCCTGTTCCCCCTGATCCCACTCTCCGTGTCGTTACCCCGTCCCCCCTGATCCCACTCTCCGTGTCATTCCCCCATTCCCCCTGATCCCACTCTCAGTGCCGCTCCCCCCCGTTCCCCCTGATCCCACTCTCCGTGTCGTTACCCTGTCCCCCCTGATCCCACTCTCCGTGTCGTTACCCTGTTCCCCCGATCCCACTCTCAGTGCTGATCCCCCCCGTTCCCCCTGATCCCACTCTCCGTGTCGTTACCCCGTTTCCCCTGATCCTACTCTCTGTGTCGTTCCCCCCCGTTCCCCCTGATCCCACTCTCCGTGTCGTTACCCCGTTTCCCCTGATCCCACTCTCCGTGTCGTTACCCCGTTTCCCCTGATCCCACTCTCTGTGTCGTTCCCCTCCGTTCCCCCTGATCCCACTCTCCGTGTCGTTACCCTGTTCCCCCTGATCCCACTCTCTGTTCCGTTCCCCCCCGATCTCCCCGATCCCACTCTCCGTGCCGTTCCCCTGTTCCGCCTGATCTCACTCTCTGTGCCGTTCCCCCCGTTCCCCCTGATCCCACTCTCCGTGCCGTTCCCCTGTTCTGCCTGATCTCATTCTCTGTGCCGTTCCCCCCCGTTCCCCCTGATCCCATTCTCCGTGTCGTTACCCTGTTCCCCCGATCCCACTCGCTGTGTCGTTCCCCCCCGTTCCCCCGATCACACTCTCCGTGTCGTTACCCTGTTCCCCCTGATCCCACTCTCTGTGCCATTCCCCCCCCGTTCCCCCTGATCCCACTCTTCGTGTCATTCCCCCGTTGCCCCTGATCCCACTCTCCGTGCCGTTCCCCCCCGTTCCCCCCGATCCCACTCTCCGTCCAGTTACCTGTGACCATCACAATGCGGATATCCGCCTTTAGCAGTTCCCGGAACACCGAGGAAGTGGATTTCTTCAGTTTGTTCTCCAGGATGACCAGGCCTGTGAATGTCATGTTCTGTTCCACAAACTCCCTACAATATGGAGCACATCCCGGGAATTTCACCTCCCGCTAGGAGTTACCCTCCTCCCTCCACTGCTACAGGGACACAGCAACGGGGTCTAGACCATTCAACCCACTGGACCTGTCTTTCAGCTCCCCTCTCCCTCCCTCGATTCCCTGAGAGACCACGGCACAGTGCGATCCCAGCCTGGGCTGAAGAATTCCAAACTCCACTGGATCTCTGACGAAGACACCTCCTCTGACCTCAGTGCTCAGTGATCAGCCCCCGCCCTGGGTGGCAGATTGTTCGTGTGTACGTTGTGGGGTACAGACTGTCATTGACCCCTTACCCCAATCCAGCACAAACACCGTCCCAGCAGCAAACCCCCACCCGGCAATACCATCACCTCTCACCCCCCCGCCCCTCCCAGCAATACCATCACCTCTCACCCCCCCACCCCTTCCAGCAATACCATCACCTCTCACCCCCCCGCCCCTCCCAGCAATACCATCACCTCTCACCCCCCCACCCCTCCCAGCAATACCATCACCTCTCACCCTCCCGCCCCTCCCAGCAATACCATCACCTCTCACCCCCCCGCCCCTCCCAGCAATACCATCACCTCTCACCCCCCCGCCCTCCCAGCAATACCATCACCTCTCACCCCCCCACCCCTCCCAGCAATACCATCACCTCTCACCCCCCCGCCCCTCCCAGCAATACCATCACCTCTCACCCCCCCGCCCCTCCCAGCAATACCATCACCTCTCACCCCCCCCGCCCCTCCCAGCAATACCATCACCTCTCACCCCCCCCGCCCCTCCCAGCAATACCATCACCTCTCACCCCCCCACCCCTTCCAGCAATACCATCACCTCTCACCCCCCCGCCCCTCCCAGCAATACCATCACCTCTCACCCCCCCGCCCCTCCCAGCAATACCATCACCTCTCACCCCCCCCGCCCCTCCCAGCAATACCATCACCTCTCACCCCCCGCCCCAGCCGGCAATACCATCACCTCTCACCCCCCCACCCCTCCCAGCAATACCATCACCTCTCACCCCCCCGCCCCACCCGGCAATACCATCACCTCTCAGCCCCCCACCCCTCCCAGCAATACCATCACCTCTCACCCCCCCCGCCCCTCCCAGCAATACCATCACCTCTCACCCCCCCGCCCCTCCCAGCAATACCATCACCTCTCACCCCCCCGCCCCTCCCGGCAATACCATCACCTCTCACACCCCCGCCCCTCCCAGCAATACCATCACCTCTCACCCCCCCACCCCTCCCGGCAATACCATCACCTCTCAGCCCCCCACCCCTCCCAGCAATACCATCACCTCTCACCCCCCCCGCCCCTCCCAGCAATACCATCACCTCTCACCCCCCCCGCCCCTCCCGGCAATACCATCACCTCTCACCCTCCCGCCCCTCCCAGCAATACCATCACCTCTCACCCCCCCGCCACTCCCAGCAATACCATCACCTCTCACCCCCCCACCCCTTCCAGCAATACCATCACCTCTCACCCCCCCCACCGCCCCTCCCGGCAATACCATCACCTCTCACCCCTCCACCCCTCCCAGCAATACCATCACCTCTCACCCTCCCGCCCCTCCCGGCAATACCATCACCTCTCACCCCTCCCAGCAATACCATCACCTCTCACCCCTCCCAGCAATACCATCACCTCTCACCCCCCGCCCCTCCCAGCAATACCATCACCTCTCACCCCTCCCAGCAATACCATCACCTCTCACCCCCCGCCCCTCCCAGCAATACCATCACCTCTCACCCCCCCCCGTCCCAGCAATACCATCACCTCTCACCCCCCCGCCCCTCCCAGCAATACCATCACCTCTCACCCCCCCGCCCTCCCAGCAATACCATCACCTCTCACCCCCCCGCCCCTCCCAGCAATACCATCACCTCTCACCCCCCCGCCCCTCCCAGCAATACCATCACCTCTCACCCCCCCGCCCTCCCAGCAATACCATCACCTCTCACCCCCCCGCCCCTCCCAGCAATACCGTCACCTCTCACCCCCCCCGCCCCACCCGGCAATACCATCACCTCTCACCCCCCGCCCCACCCGGCAATACCATCACCTCTCACCCCCCCCGCCCCACCCGGCAATACCATCACCTCTCACCCCCCCGCCCCTCCCAGCAATACCATCACCTCTCACCCCCCCGCCCCTTCCAGCAATACCATCACCTCTCACCCCCCCACCCTCCCAGCAATACCATCACCTCTCACCCCCCCACCCTCCCAGCAATACCATCACCTCTCACCCCTCCCAGCAATACCATCACCTCTCACCCCCCCACCCTCCCAGCAATACCATCATCTCTCACCCCCCCACCCTCCCAGCAATACCATCACCTCTCACCCCTCCCAGCAATACCATCACCTCTCACCCCCCCCCCGCCCCTTCCAGCAATACCATCACCTCTCACCCCCCCACCCTCCCAGCAATACCATCACCTCTCACCCCCCCGCCCCTCCCAGCAATACCATCATCTCTCACCCCTCCCAGCAATACCATCACCTCTCACCCCCCGCCCCTCTCAGCAATACCATCACCTCTCACCCCCCGCCCCTCCCAGCAATACCATCACCTCTCACCCCCCCACCCCTCCCAGCAATACCATCACCTCTCACCCCTCCCAGCAATACCATCACCTCTCACCCCCCCGCCCCTCCCAGCAATACCATCACCTCTCACCCCCCCGCCCCTCCCAGCAATACCATCACCTCTCACCCCCCCGCCCCTCCCAGCAATACCATCACCTCTCACCCCCCCGCCCCTCCCAGCAATACCATCAACTCTCACCCCCCCACCCCTCCCAGCAATACCATCACCTCTCACCCCTCCCAGCAATACCATCACCTCTCACCCCCCCGCCCCTCCCAGCAATACCATCACCTCTCACCCCCCCGCCCCTCGCAGCAATACCATCACCTCTCACCCCCCCACCCCTCCCAGCAATACCATCACCTCTCACCCCTCCCAGCAATACCATCACCTCTCACCCCCTGCCCCTCTCAGCAATACCATCATCTCTCAACCCCCACCCCTTCCAGCAATACCATCACCTCTCACCCCCCCCGCCCCTCCCAGCAATACCATCACCTCTCACCCCCCCGCCCCTCCCAGCAATACCATCACCTCTCACCCCCCGCCCCTCCCAGCAATACCATCACCTCTCACCCCCGCCCCTCCCAGCAATACCATCACCTCTCACCCCCGCCCCTCCCATCAATACCATCACCTCTCACCCCCGCCCCTCCCATCAATACCATCACCTCTCACCCCCGCCCCTCCCATCAATACCATCATATCTCACCCCCCGCCCCTCCCATCAATATCATCATATCTCACCACCCCGCCCCTCCCGGCAAGACCATTACCTCACACACCTATCCCCTCCTGGCAATACCATCGCCTGTCACCCGCCCCTCCCGGCAATACCATCGCCTCTCACTCTCCACAACCTCCTGAGGAGCTTAACCCAACTGACCGAGTTCACATTGCAGAGACCCCAACCCTAACCCCACAGACACTCACCCACATCACCCCTGCAGACACTCACCCACATCCCCCCCATCACCCCAACCCCACCCCCCGCAGATACTCACACCATCACCCCAACCCCACCCCCGCAAGATACTCATCCCCCCATCACACCCCCGCAGATACTCATCCCCATCATCCCAATCCCACCCTCGCAGATACTCAACCCCCATCACTCCAATCCCACCCCCGCAGATACTTATCCCCCATCACCCCCAACCGCACCCCTGCAGATACTCACCCCATCAGCCCAACCGCACCCCCGCAGATACTCACCCCATCGCCTCAACCCCATCCCCGCAAATACTCACCCCTCATATCCCAAACCCTACCCCCGCAGATAATCACCCCATTACCCCAACCCCACCCCCACAGCTACTCAACCCACATTACTCCAACCCCACCCCTACAGATACTCACTCCCATTACCCCAAACCCACCCCAACAGATACTCACCCCCATTACCCCATCCCCACTCCCACAAATACTCACCCCCATTACCCCAACCACACCCCTGCAGATACTTATCCCATTACCCCTACCCCAACCTCACAGATACTCACCCCCATCACCCCAATCCCACCCCCGCAGATCCTCACCCCATCACCCCAATCCCACCCCCGCAGATACTCATCCCCATCACCCCAACGCCACCCCACAGATACTCACCCCATCAGCCCAATCGCAACCCCGCAGATACTCACCCCCATCACTCCCATCACCCCAACACCACCCCCGCAGATACTCATCCCATTACCCAACCCCAAAGGTACTCACCCCCATCACCCCGACCCCACCCCCGCAGATACTCACTCCCATCACCCCAACCCCACCCCCGCAGATACTCACTCCCATCACCCCAACCCCACCTCCGCAGATACTCATCCCCCATCACCCCCGCAGACACTCACACACATCATCCCCATCACCCCAACCTCACCCCCACAGATACTCACCCCCATCACCCCAACCCCACCCCTGCAAGATACTCATCCCCCATCACCCCAACCCCAAAGGTACTCACCCCCCATCACCCCAACTCCACCCCTGCAGATACTTATCCCCCATCATCCCAACTGCACCCCCACATATACTCACCCTCTATCACTCAACCCCACCCCTGCAGAGACTCACCCCATCACCCCACCTCCACCCCTGCAGATACTCACCCCCATCACCCCAACCCCACCCCCGCAGATACTCAGCCCCATCATCCCAACCCTACCCCCGCAAGATACTCATCCCCCATCACACCAATCCCACCCCGCAGATACTCACCCCCATCATCCCAACCCCACCCCTGCAGATACTCACCCCCCCATCGCCCCAACTCCACCCCTGCAGATACTCCCCCATCACTCCAATCCCACCCCTGCAGATACTTATCCCCCATCATCCTAACTGCACCCCCGCAGATACTCACCCCCATCACCCCCATCACTTACACACACACATACACACACACATACACACACACATACACACACACATACACACACACATACACACACACATACACACACACATACACACACATACACACAGACACGCACACACAGACACGCACACACAGACACGCACACACAGACACGCACACACAGACACGCACACACAGACACGCACACACAGACACGCACACATACACAAACACACAGACACTGACACACACTCACACTAACACAAATACACACACTCTCAAACACACACATACAAACACACACAAACACACACATACAAACACACAAACACACACCCACACACACACATTACCCCCAGCCCCCTGTGCCCCAGCAGCACTGACCTGTTCACCTTCCGGATGTCGGATTCCCTCAGTGTGCCCTTGAATTCCCGGAAGGCGAGACCGATGACACGGTAACCACACAGCGTGAAACTCTCCATCACCTCCAGAAAATCATCAGGTACTGGCAACGACAGCAGCTCCCAGTCAGTATCCCAGCAGGAGAGGAACCTCCCTGTCAGTATCCCAGCAGGAGAGTAACTTCACCCTCAGTATCCCAGCAGGAGAATAACCTCCCTGTCAGTATCCCAGCAGGAGGGCAGCTCCCTGTCAGTATCCCAGCAGGAGGGCAGCTCCCTGTCAGTATCCCAGCAGGAGAATAACCTCGCTATAAGTATCCCAGCAGGAGAGTAACCTCACCCTCAGTATCCCAGCAGGAGTGTAACCTCCCGGTCAGTAACCCAGCAGGAGAGTTACCTCCCGGTCAGTATCCCAGCAGGAGAGTAACCTCCCGGTTAGTATCCCAGCAGGAGGGCAGCTCCCTGTCAGTATCCCAGCAGGACAATAACCTCCCTGTCAGTATCCCAGCAGGCGAGTAACCTCCCTGTCAGTATCCCAGCTGGAAAGAAACCTCCCTGTCAGTATCCCAGCAGGAGAATAACCTTCTGGTCAGTATCCCAGCAGGGGAATAACCTCCCTGTCAGTATCCCAGCACGAGAGTAACCTCCCTGTCAGTATCCCAGCCGGAGAATAACCCCCCCCCAGTATCCCAGCAGGAGAGTAACCTCCCTGTCAGTATCCCAGCACGAGAGTAACCTCCCTGTCAGTATCCCAGCCGGAGAATAACCCCCCCCCCCCCCCCCCCCAGTATCCCAGCAGGAGAGTAACCTCCCTGTCAGTATCCCAGCACGAGAGTAACCTCCCTGTCAGTATCCCAGCCGGAGAATAACCCCCCCCCCCCCCCCAGTATCCCAGCAGGAGAGTAACCTCCCTGTCAGTATCCCAGCAGGAGAGTAACCTCCCCATCAGTAAGCCAAGGGTGGGGATGGGGGTAGAGAATGAGGGTGGGGAGCGAGTGAGAATGGTTTTGGAGAAAATGGAGGTGGGAGAGAGTTGGGGGGGAGAAAGTGAGGGAGGGGTTAGAGAGTGAGGGAGAGAGAGAAGGAGAGAGAGAATCAGACAGAGAACAGGGCGTGGTGCATGACTGGGTATGGGGCACAGAGCACGGGTGTGACCGGGCGCGGGGCACAGAGCGCGGGTGTGACCCGGGCGTGGGGCACAGAGCGCGGGTGTCACCGGGCGTGGGGCACAGAGCGCGGGTGTCACCGGGTGTGGGGCACAGAGCGCGGGTGTGACCGGGCGTGGGGCACAGAGCGCGGGTGTGACCCGGGCGCGGGGCACAGAGCGCGGGTGTGACCGGGCGCGGGGCACAGAGCGCGGGTGTGACCCGGGCGTGGGGCACAGAGCGCAGTGCGTGGCCCGGCTGGAGCACGAGCTCCTGTCTCTGTGCCAGAGTGGAACTCCCTTTGGCATCTCCCTACCTGACTCAGTGGTGCACAGTTTGATGATGGTCTCAGGGGCGCCTTTGCAATATGCCACCAAACTCTGCTCATCCAAATTCTTTGCAATCACCGTCATCCGCTGCAGGGCCGAGGAGAAAGGAAACTGTCGGAGGATCCCAATTCCCGATCGGAATCGGCAAACCTGGGATAGAGAGAGAGAGAAAAGGAAGCATTTTTCCTCACTGAGAGAGGGAGGGAGAGAAAAACATAGAGAGAGAGAGAGAGATACAGAGAGGGAGGGAGAGAGAGAGATAGAGGGGCAGAGAGAGAGAGACAGAGACAGGGAGAGGGGGAGATAGTGGGACAGACAGAGACAGAGAGAGGGAGAATGGGAGATAGAGGGACAGAGAGAGAGACAGAGAGAGGAAGAGTGGGACAGGGAGAGATAGAGGGACAGAGGTACGGGTAGTTCTATAAAGCTGTAGGTGGGTTCCAGTGAAAACTTGCTCCAGAGAAAATCACTGAATACAAAAACTGGGGCCGATGGGGATAGTGGGGTTGGGGCAGACCAGAAGAAAATATGACTCATGCTTGCTGAAAAATCACCCAAAGATCTAACACAATGGTGAGCCATATTTCTCAACAAAAGGAAAGTAAATTTAACACGCTACATTGGGAAAAGGGGACAGTATCCTCTGACAGAACGCTCATCTGTTGGCAGTTGCCAGCACATGGACATTGGAGCACGTACAGAACGGTATGGACATTGGAGCATGTATAGAATGGTATGGACATTGCAGCACGTACAGAACTGTATGGACATTGGGACATGTACAGAACTGTATGGACATTGGGACATGTACAGAATGGTATGGACATTGAGACAAGTACAGAACTGTATGGACATTGAGACAAGTACAGAACGGTATGGACACTGGGACATGTACAGAATGGTATGGACATTGAGACAAGTACAGAACTGTATGGACATTGGGACATGTACAGAACGGTGTGGAGACTGGGACATGTACAGAACTGTATGGACATTGGCACGTGTACAGAACAGTATGGACACTGGGACATGTACAGAATGGTATGGACATTGAGACAAGTACAGAACTGTATGGACATTGGGACAAGTACAGAACGGTATGGACACTGGGACATGTACAGAATGGTATGGACATTGAGACAAGTACAGAACTGTATGGACATTGGGACATGTACAGAACGGTATGGACATTGGCACGTGTACAGAACAGTATGGACACTGGGACATGTACAGAACGGTATGGACATTGGGACATGTACAGAACGGTATGGACACTGGGACATGTACAGAACGGTATGGACATTGGCACGTGTACAGAACAGTATGGACACTGGGACATGTACAGAACTGTATGGACACTGGGACATGTACAGAATGGTATGGACATTGCAGCACGTACAGAACTGTATGGACATTGGGACATGTACAGAACGGTGTGGAGACTGGGACATGTACAGAACTGTATGGACACTGGGACATGTACAGAACGGTGTGGACATTGGGACATGTACAGAACTGTATGGACATTGGGACATGTACAGAATGGTATGGACACTGGGACATGTACAGAACTGTATGGACACTGGGACATGTACAGAATGGTATGGACATTGCAGCACGTACAGAACTGTATGGACATTGGGACATGTACAGAACGGTGTGGAGACTGGGACATGTACAGAACTGTATGGACACTGGGACATGTACAGAACGGTGTGGACATTGGGACATGTACAGAACGGTGTGGACATTGGGACATGTACAGAACTGTATGGACATTGGGACATGTACAGAACTGTATGGACATTGGGACATGTACAGAATGGTATGGACATTGAGACAAGTACAGAACGGTATGGACACTGGGACATGTACAGAACGGTATGGACATTGGGACATGTACAGAACTGTATGGACATTGGGACATGTACAGAACTGTATGGACATTGGGACATGTACAGAATGGTATGGACATTGAGACAAGTACAGAACGGTATGGACACTGGGACATGTACAGAACGGTATGGACATTGGGACATGTACAGAACTGTATGGACATTGGGACATGTACAGAACTGTATGGACATTGGGACATGTACAGAATGGTATGGACATTGGCACGTGTACAGAACTGTATGGACATTGGGACATGTACAGAACTGTATGGACATTGGGACATGTACAGAATGGTATGGACATTGGCACGTGTACAGAACAGTATGGACATTGGGACATGTACAGAACAGTATGGACACTGGGACATGTACAGAACTGTATGGACACTGGGACATGTACAGAACGGTATGGACACTGGGACATGCACAGAACGGTGTGGACATTGGGACATGTACAGAACGGTGTGGACATTGGGACATGTACAGAACTGTATGGACATTGGGACATGTACAGAATGGTATGGACATTGAGACAAGTACAGAACGGTGTGGACATTGGGACTTGTACAGAACTGTATGGACACTGGGACATGTACAGAACTGTATGGACACTGGGACATGTACAGAATGGTATGGACATTGCAGCACGTACAGAACTGTATGGACATTGGGACATGTACAGAACAGTGTGGAGACTGGGACATGTACAGAACTGTATGGACACTGGGACATGTACAGAACAGTGTGGACATTGGGACATGTACAGAACGGTATGGACATTGGTACATGTACAGAACTGTATGGACATTGAGACAAGTACAGAACTGTATGGACACTGGGACATGTACAGAACTGTATGGACATTGGGACATGTACAGAATGGTATGGACATTGGGACATGCACAGAACGGTGTGGACATTGGGACATGTACAGAACGGTGTGGACATTGGGACATGTACAGAACTGTATGGACATTGGGACATGTACAGAATGGTATGGACATTGGGACATGTACAGAACTGTATGGACATTGGGACTTGTACAGAACTGTATGGACATTGGGACATGTACAGAACTGTATGGACATTGGGACATGTACAGAATGGTATGGACATTGGGACATGTACAGAACGGTGTGGACATTGGGACATGTACAGAACTGTATGGACATTGGGACATGTACAGAATGGTATGGACATTGGGACATGTACAGAACTGTATGGACATTGGGACATGTACAGAACGGTATGGACATTGAGACAAGTACAGAACGGTATGGACATTGGGACTTGTACAGAACTGTATGGACATTGGGACATGTACAGAACTGTATGGACATTGGGACATGTACAGAATGGTATGGACATTGGGACATGTACAGAACTGTATGGACACTGGGACATGTACAGAATGGTATGGACATTGCAGCACGTACAGAACTGTATGGACATTGGGACATGTACAGAACAGTGTGGAGACTGGGACATGTACAGAACTGTATGGACACTGGGACATGTACAGAACAGTGTGGACATTGGGACATGTACAGAACGGTATGGACATTGGGACATGTACAGAACTGTATGGACATTGAGACAAGTACAGAACTGTATGGACATTGGGACATGTACAGAACGGTATGGACATTGGCACGTGTACAGAACAGTATGGACACTGGGACATGTACAGAACTGTATGGACACTGGGACATGTACAGAACTGTATGGACATTGGGACATGTACAGAATGGTATGGACATTGAGACAAGTACAGAACGGTATGGACATTGGGACTTGTACAGAACGGTATGGACATTGGGACATGTACAGAACTGTATGGACATTGGGACATGTACAGAATGGTATGGACATTGAGACAAGTACAGAACGGTATGGACACTGGGACATGTACAGAACGGTATGGACATTGGGACATGTACAGAACGGTATGGACACTGGGACATGTACACAACGGTATGGACACTGGGACTTGTACAGAACTGTATGGACATTGGGACATGTACAGAACTGTATGGACATTGGGACATGTACAGAATGGTATGGACATTGGGACATGCACAGAACGGTGTGGACATTGGGACATGTACAGAACGGTGTGGACATTGGGACATGTACAGAACTGTATGGACATTGGGACATGTACAGAATGGTATGGACATTGGGACATGTACAGAACTGTATGGACATTGGGACTTGTACAGAACTGTATGGACATTGGGACATGTACAGAACTGTATGGACATTGGGACATGTACAGAATGGTATGGACATTGGGACATGTACAGAACGGTGTGGACATTGGGACATGTACAGAACTGTATGGACATTGGGACATGTACAGAATGGTATGGACATTGGGACATGTACAGAACTGTATGGACATTGGGACATGTACAGAACGGTATGGACATTGAGACAAGTACAGAACGGTATGGACATTGGGACTTGTACAGAACTGTATGGACATTGGGACATGTACAGAACTGTATGGACATTGGGACATGTACAGAATGGTATGGACATTGGGACATGTACAGAACTGTATGGACACTGGGACATGTACAGAATGGTATGGACATTGCAGCACGTACAGAACTGTATGGACATTGGGACATGTACAGAACAGTGTGGAGACTGGGACATGTACAGAACTGTATGGACACTGGGACATGTACAGAACAGTGTGGACATTGGGACATGTACAGAACGGTATGGACATTGGGACATGTACAGAACTGTATGGACATTGAGACAAGTACAGAACTGTATGGACATTGGGACATGTACAGAACGGTATGGACATTGGCACGTGTACAGAACAGTATGGACACTGGGACATGTACAGAACTGTATGGACACTGGGACATGTACAGAACTGTATGGACATTGGGACATGTACAGAATGGTATGGACATTGAGACAAGTACAGAACGGTATGGACATTGGGACTTGTACAGAACGGTATGGACATTGGGACATGTACAGAACTGTATGGACATTGGGACATGTACAGAATGGTATGGACATTGAGACAAGTACAGAACGGTATGGACACTGGGACATGTACAGAACGGTATGGACATTGGGACATGTACAGAACGGTATGGACACTGGGACATGTACACAACGGTATGGACACTGGGACTTGTACAGAACTGTATGGACATTGGGACATGTACAGAACTGTATGGACATTGGGACATGTACAGAATGGTATGGACATTGAGACAAGTACAGAACGGTATGGACACTGGGACATGTACAGAACGGTATGGACATTGGGACATGTACAGAACTGTATGGACATTGGGACATGTACAGAACGGTATGGACATTGGGACATGTACAGAACTGTATGGACATTGGGACATGTACAGAACTGTATGGACATTGGGACATGTACAGAACGGTATGGACACTGGGACATGTACAGAACGGTATGGACATTGGGACATGTACAGAATGGTATGGACATTGGGACATGTACAGAATGGTATGGACATTGGGACATGTACAGAACTGTATGGACATTGGGACATGTACAGAATGGTATGGACATTGGCACGTGTACAGAACAGTATGGACACTGGGACATGTACAGAACTGTATGGACACTGGGACATGTACAGAATGGTATGGACATTGCAGCACGTACAGAACTGTATGGACATTGGGACATGTACAGAACAGTGTGGAGACTGGGACATGTACAGAACTGTATGGACACTGGGACATGTACAGAACAGTGTGGACATTGGGACATGTACAGAACGGTATGGACATTGGTACATGTACAGAACTGTATGGACATTGAGACAAGTACAGAACTGTATGGACATTGGGACATGTACAGAACGGTATGGACATTGGCACGTGTACAGAACAGTATGGACACTGGGACATGTACAGAACTGTATGGACACTGGGACATGTACAGAATGGTATGGACATTGCAGCACGTACAGAACTGTATGGACATTGGGACATGTACAGAACAGTGTGGAGACTGGGACATGTACAGAACTGTATGGACACTGGGACATGTACAGAACAGTGTGGACATTGGGACATGTACAGAACGGTATGGACATTGGTACATGTACAGAACTGTATGGACATTGAGACAAGTACAGAACTGTATGGACATTGGGACATGTACAGAACGGTATGGACATTGGCACGTGTACAGAACAGTATGGACACTGGGACATGTACAGAACTGTATGGACACTGGGACATGTACAGAACTGTATGGACATTGGGACATGTACAGAATGGTATGGACATTGAGACAAGTACAGAACGGTATGGACATTGGGACTTGTACAGAACGGTATGGACATTGGGACATGTACAGAACGGTGTGGACATTGGGACATGTACAGAACTGTATGGACATTGGGACATGTACAGAACTGTATGGACATTGGGACATGTACAGAATGGTATGGACATTGGGACATGTACAGAATGGTATGGACATTGCCACGTGTACAGAACAGTATGGACACTGGGACATGTACAGAACTGTATGGACACTGGAACATGTACAGAATGGTATGGACATTGCAGCACGTACAGAACTGTATGGACATTGGGACATGTACAGAACAGTGTGGAGACTGGGACATGTACAGAACTGTATGGACATTGGGACATGTACAGAACTGTATGGACATTGGGACATGTACAGAACGGTATGGACACTGGGGCTTGTACAGAACTGTATGGACATTGGGACATGTACAGAACTGTATGGACATTGGGACATGTACAGAATGGTATGGACATTGGGACATGTACAGAATGGTATGGACATTGGGACATGTACAGAACGGTATGGACACTGGGACATGTACAGAACTGTATGGACATTGGGACATGTACAGAACGGTATGGACATTGGGACATGTACAGAACGGTATGGACACTGGGACATGTACAGAACGGTATGGACATTGGGACATGTACAGAACGGTATGGACATTGGCACGTGTACAGAACTGTATGGACATTGGGACATGTACAGAATGGTATGGACATTGGGACATGTACAGAACTGTATGGACATTGGGACATGTACAGAACTGTATGGACATTGGCACGTGTACAGAACGGTATGGACATTGGTACATGTACAGAACTGTATGGACATTGAGACAAGTACAGAATGGTATGGACATTGGGACATGTACAGAACTGTATGGACATTGGGACATGTACAGAACTGTATGGACATTGGCACGTGTACAGAACAGTATGGACACTGGGACATGTACAGAACTGTATGGACACTGGGACATGTACAGAATGGTATGGACATTGCAGCACGTACAGAACTGTATGGACATTGGGACATGTACAGAACAGTGTGGAGACTGGGACATGTACAGAACTGTATGGACACTGGGACATGTACAGAACAGTGTGGACATTGGGACATGTACAGAACGGTATGGACATTGGTACATGTACAGAACTGTATGGACATTGAGACAAGTACAGAACTGTATGGACATTGGGACATGTACAGAATGGTATGGACATTGGCACGTGTACAGAACGGTATGGACACTGGGACATGTACAGAACTGTATGGACACTGGGACATGTACAGAACTGTATGGACATTGGGACATGTACAGAATGGTATGGACATTGAGACAAGTACAGAACGGTATGGACATTGGGACTTGTACAGAACTGTATGGACATTGGGACATGTACAGAACTGTATGGACATTGGGACATGTACAGAACGGTATGGACATTGGGACATGTACAGAACGGTATGGACACTGGGACGTGTACAGAACGGTATGGACATTGGCACGTGTACAGAACAGTATGGACACTGGAACATGTACAGAACTGTATGGACATTGGGACATGTACAGAACTGTATGGACACTGGGACATGTACAGAACTGTATGGACACTGGGACATGTACAGAACGGTGTGGACATTGGGACATGTACAGAACAGTGTGGACATTGGGACATGTACAGAACTGTATGGACATTGGGACATGTACAGAATGGTATGGACATTGGGACATGTACAGAACTGTATGGACATTGGGACATGTACAGAACTGTATGGACATTGGGACATGTACAGAATGGTATGGACATTGGCACGTGTACAGAACAGTATGGACACTGGGACATGTACAGAACTGTATGGACACTGGGACATGTACAGAATGGTATGGACATTGCAGCACGTACAGAACTGTATGGACATTGGGACATGTACAGAACAGTGTGGAGACTGGGACATGTACAGAACGGTATGGACATTGGGACATGTACAGAACTGTATGGACATTGGGACATGTACAGAACTGTATGGACATTGGGACATGTACAGAACGGTATGGACATTGGGACATGTACAGAACTGTATGGACATTGGGACATGTACAGAACGGTATGGACATTGGGACATGTACAGAACGGTATGGACACTGGGACTTGTACAGAACTGTATGGACATTGGGACATGTACAGAACTGTATGGACATTGGGACATGTACAGAATGGTATGGACATTGAGACAAGTACAGAACGGTATGGACACTGGGACATGTACAGAACGGTATGGACATTGGGACATGTACAGAACTGTATGGACATTGGGACATGTACAGAACGGTATGGACATTGGGACATGTACAGAACTGTATGGACATTGGGACATGTACAGAACTGTATGGACATTGGGACATGTACAGAACGGTATGGACACTGGGACATGTACAGAACGGTATGGACATTGGGACATGTACAGAACGGTATGGACATTGGGACATGTACAGAACGGTATGGACACTGTGACATGTACAGAACGGTATGGACATTGGGACATGTACAGAACGGTATGGACATTGGCACGTGTACAGAACTGTATGGACATTGGGACATGTACAGAATGGTATGGACATTGGGACATGTACAGAACTGTATGGACATTGGGACATGTACAGAACTGTATGGACATTGGGACATGTACAGAATGGTATGGACATTGGCACGTGTACAGAACGGTATGGACACTGGGACATGTACAGAACTGTATGGACACTGGGACATGTACAGAATGGTATGGACATTGCAGCACGTACAGAACTGTATGGACATTGGGACATGTACAGAACAGTGTGGAGACTGGGACATGTACAGAACTGTATGGACACTGGGACATGTACAGAACAGTGTGGACATTGGGACATGTACAGAACGGTATGGACATTGGTACATGTACAGAACTGTATGGACATTGAGACAAGTACAGAACTGTATGGACATTGGGACATGTACAGAACGGTGTGGACATTGGCACGTGTACAGAACGGTATGGACACTGGGACATGTACAGAACTGTATGGACACTGGGACATGTACAGAACTGTATGGACATTGGGACATGTACAGAATGGTATGGACATTGAGACAAGTACAGAACGGTATGGACATTGGGACTTGTACAGAACTGTATGGACATTGGGACATGTACAGAACTGTATGGACATTGGGACATGTACAGAATGGTATGGACATTGAGACAAGTACAGAACGGTATGGACACTGAGACATGTACAGAACGGTATGGACATTGGGACATGTACAGAACTGTATGGACATTGGGACATGTACAGAACTGTATGGACATTGGGACATGTACAGAACTGTATGGACATTGGGACATGTACAGAACGGTATGGACATTGGGACATGTACAGAACGGTATGGACATTGGGACATGTACAGAACTGTATGGACATTGGGACATGTACAGAACGGTATGGACACTGGGACATGTACAGAACGGTATGGACATTGGGACATGTACAGAACGGTATGGACATTGGGACATGTACAGAATGGTATGGACATTGGGACATGTACAGAACGGTATGGACACTGGGATATGTACAGAACGGTATGGACATTGGGACATGTACAGAATGGTGTGGACATTGGGACATGTACAGAACGGTATGGACATTGGCTCACGTATGGAACAGTATGGACATTGGCATGTGTGCAGAACAGTATGGACATTGGGATATGTACAAAACAGTATGGACATTGGCTCACGTATGGAACAGTATGGACATTGGCACGTGTCCAGAACCATCATTAAGCAGGCGGTGTTTACATGGATACGGCGTTCCACTCACCAGGCCATTGGTCACTTGGCTGTTGGAGTTGGCGGTTTCCGTTGGTTTCACGATAATCAGCGGATTGGTGCGTCTCAGTCTCCTGGCCTGGGAAACCATCTCCTCCAGAACCTGCAGGGAGCCACAGCAAGTCAGCACCCAAGGGTCAGGGGTCAGGGTGTGGCCTCTGCACTCTCACCTTTCCCAGGTCAAGCTCAGACTTGGCTAGGTCCCACTTGGTCCGTGTGGGCAGAGAATGTTCAGGAACCAGATCCAGGGAGTGGTCACTGGGCAGTGAGACGCTCATGAGAAATCCTCAGCTCTAAATCCCAATCCCGAACCGGGCCAGCACGGTGGCTCAGTGGTTAGCACTGCTGCCTCACAGCGTCAGGGACCCAGGTTCAATTCCAGCCTCGGGCAACTGTCTGTGTGGAGTTTGCACATTCTCCCCATGTCGGCGTGGGTTTCCTCCGGGTGCTCCGTTTTCCTCCCTCAGTCCAAAGATGTACAGATCAGTCGAATTGGCCATGCTAAATTGCCCATAGTTTTAGGTGCATTAGTCAGAGGGAAATGGGTCTGGATGGGTAACTCTTTGGAGGGTTGGTGCGGACTTGTTGGGCTGAAGGGCCTGTTTCCACACTGTATGGAATCTAGTCTAATCTAAACTGCAAGCATAAACCCTAAACCTATTGGATGGTCAGTACCAAGGGAGCGCTGCACTGTTGGAAGGTCAGTGCTGAGGGAGTGGGCACTGTCAGAGGGTCAGTGCTGAGGGAGTGGGCACTGTCAGAAGGTCAGTGCTGAGGGAGCACCGCAGTGTCGGAGGGTCAGTGCTGAGGGAGCGCCGCAGTGTTGGAGGGTCAGTGCTGAGGGAGCGCCGCAGTGTTGGAGGGTCAGTGCTGAGGGAGCACCGCAGTGTCGGAGGGTCAGTGCTGAGGGAGTGCCGCACTGTTGGAGGGTCAGTGCTGCGGGAGTGCCGCACTGTTGGAGGGTCAGTGCTGAGGGAGTGGGCACTGTCAGAGGGTCAGTGCTGAGGGAGCACCGCAGTGTTGGAGGGTCAGTGCTGAGGGAAACCCCAAGTCCTACCATTTACCCTCTCTCAGAAACCCCTCCTTCACTTCCCTCATCCCACCACCCTACTCGTCTTTGTCAACTTCCCTCAAAGCCTCTCTCTACATTTCCCCTCCCCCTTCGCTCAGTGGAGGGACATGATGGGGGGGAGAAATGGAGCACAGGGCCCAGACAGGGATCACGTACCCAGTTGGTGGCACGGAAGATGGTCAGATCCAGTGGGTCACCCTGGAGTGTGGTCTCGGAGGAGGCCAGGGTCAGGGAGTGACAGGTCGCCATGGCAGCCAGAACTTCGTCCTCATTAAACACTTGCATCTTCAGGTCATCATTACTGTAGATGAAGCTGGCAATCCAGAAAGAGAGAGAGACACACACAGTCACTTCACTGTTTATACAGGACTGGTCCACCCCGCAGGCCCTGTCTGTATGGGAGAGGTCCTTCCCGCAGGCCCTGTCTACATGGGACTGGTCCCCCTGCAGGCTCTGTCTGTATGGGACTGGTACCCCCCTGCAGGCTCTGTCTGTATGGGACTGGTACTCCCTGCAGGCTCTGTCTGTCTGGGACCAATCCCCCCACGGGCCCTGCCTACATGCGACTGGTCCCCCTGCAGGCTCTGTCTGTATGGGACTGGTACCCCCTGCAGGCTCTGTCTATATAGGACCGGTCACCCCCCACAGGCCTTGTCTGTATGGGACCAGTCCCCCCTGCGGGCCCTGTCTATGTGGGACCGGTCCCCCCCGTGGGCCCTGTCTGTATGGGACCGGTCCCCCCGGCGGGTTCTGTCTCTATGGGACCAGGCCATCCCGCAGGCCCCTGTCTATATGGGACTGGTCCCTCCACGGGCCCTGTCTATATGGGACCGGTCCCCCCCGCGAGCCTAGTCTATCTGGGACCGGTTCCCCTCCCACGGGCCCTGTCTATATGGGACCGGTCCATCCCGCGAGCCCTGTCCATATGGGACCGGACCCCCCGCGGGCCCTGTCTATATGGGACCATTCACCCCCCCGCAGGCCCCGTCTGTATGGGACCGGTCCCCCCCACGGGCCCTGTCTGTATGGGACTGGTCCACCCCATGACTCTGTCTGTATGGGACCGGTTCACCCGCTGGTTCTGTCTGTATGGGACCAGTCCCCCCACCGCGGGCCCTGTCTGTGTGGGACCGGTCCCCCCCTGCGGGCCCTGTCTGTGTGGGACCGGTCACCCCTCGTGGGCCCTGTCTGTGTGGGACCGGTCCCCCCCGTGGGTTCTGTCTCTATGGGACCAGGCCATCCCGCAGGCCCCAGTCTATATGGGACTGGTTTCCCCACGGGCCCCGTCTGTATGGGACTGGATCCCCCCGCGGGCCCTCTCTGTATGGGACCGGTCCTCCCCGCAGGCCCTGTCTATATGGGACTGGTCCATCCCGCGGGCCCTGTCTATATGGGACCGGTCCAACCCGCGGGCCATGACTATATGGGACCGGTCCCCCCCGCGGGCCATGTCTATATGGGACCAGACCCCCCCGCGGGCCCGGTCTGTATGGGACCGGTCCCCCCCGCAGGCCCGGTCTGTATGGGACCGGTCCCCCCCGCGGGCCCTGACTGTATGGGACCGGTCCTCCCCGCGGGCCCTGACTGTATGGGACCAGTCCATCCCATGGGCCCTGACTGTATGGGACCAGTCCCCGCCTCGGGCCCTGTCTATATGGGACCGGTCCCCCCCGCCCCTGTCTGTATGGGACCGGTCCATCCCGCGGGCCCTGTCTTTATGGGACAGGTCCATCCCGTGGGCCCTGTCTTTATGGGACCGGTCCATCCCGCGGGCCCTGTCTTTATGGGACCTGTCCATCCTGTGGGCCCTGTCTGTATGGGATCGGTCCCCCCCGCGGGCCCCGTCTGTGTGGGGCCAGTCTGCTGAGGACTGTCGTAGTTTCGGACAGCCTCCCACTGCCTTCCACAGGGCACTGAGAGATGTGTCAGAAATGTTGGCCCATCCAGAGACCCCAAAAATCCCCTCAGTGGATAAATTGTTAGTCCCTTCTAGGCCCAAGCTGCTAAGTGACTGGATAAGCTGGACAGTATTCTCCCAGCTCCGGAATCTCTCCATCCCTGGATGGGAGACGGCCACCATTCGGAAAGCAGCAATCCCTGTGCAGCGGCTGCTGTTTTCATCCTTTGCTCCGGTAACTCTCTGGCGGCGTACTCACTTTTTATTTTTGGCACGAACCACGCCAAACAAATCCATCCCATTTTCCGTCAAGGTGCCAGTCTTCAAAGGAACAAAAACAGAGGAATGGTTCAGAAGGCCATTGGGACGATAAACCGAGCCGGCCCACCCTCAGTGAACGCTCAGTCCAACTGACAGCACAACCTTCCCCATGAGCGGGCACCACCAACAGGCACCTCAACGGCCGACCCAAACCAACCAGGGACTTGACCCAAACACACCCATTAGCCTGTCACTGATCAGCTCATTCTTTCCCAAATTTAAATACACCCCATCCCTCAGTACCCTCTCCAGCAACTTTCCCATCACTGACGTCAGGCTCACTGGTCTGTAGTTACCCGAAACATCCCTACTACCCTTCTAGTACAGGGGGACAACATGAGCAACCCTCCAGTCCTCCGGCACCTCACCTGTGTTTAAGGTTGCCACAAAGATATCTGTCAGGGCCCCAGCTTTTCCCTCTCTCGCCTCCCTCAGCAGCCTGGGATAGATACTATCCGGTCCTGGGGATTTGTCCACCTTAATAATCTCTGGCCTACCCAACACATCTTCCCTCCTTATGTCAACACGATCCAGAGTAAACAAACTTCGATCTCTAATCTCAGCATTCATCATGTCCCATTCCTCAGTGAACACTGATGCAAAGTAATCATTGACAATCTCACCCACTTTCTCAGGTTCGACACACAACCTTCCTTCCCTATCCTTTAGTGGATCAACCTTTGCTCTAATTACCCTCTTGCTTCTTATAGAAGAATAAAAGGCCTTGGCATTCTCCCTAATTCTACTCACCAAAGCTTTTTCATGACCCCTTTTAGCCCACTTGATTCCTTGTTTAAGAATGCCGTTGGGGGCAGAGATATGGTGGGGGTAGAGAGGGGGGAGCGATGCTGAGAATGCCGGGGGGCACTGGACTGATGTGTTAATACTGGGTTGAGGTTCAGACAGACAGAGATGTTCACAGGGGGGACTGTATGCATTACACTGTGAGGTCATGAATGTTCACCCCCTCACGTTCAAGTGGAGCCCCAGGGTGAGACGCCTGAAACGTATCTTTCAGCACACTCACCCACTCCTGAGGCAGAATGGCAGAGGTTCAGGTCTCCACTTCCAAGGTGTAATCACAGAATCTACAATCAACCCGCAGCACTGAGGGAGGGGGCACTGTCAGAGGGTCAGTGTTGAGGGAGGGGGCACTGTCAGAGGGTCAGTACTGAGGGAGGGGGCACTGTCAGAGGGTCAGTGTTGAGGGAGCAGGCACTGTCAGAAGGTCAGTGCTGAGGGAGGGGGCACTGTCAGAGGGTCAGTACTGAGGGAGGGGGCACTGTCAGAGGGTCAGTACTGAGGGAGGGGGCACTGTCAGAAGGACAGTGCTGAGGGAGCAGGCACTGTCAGAGGGTCAGTACTGAGGGAGGGGGCACTGTCAGAGGGTCAGGGCTGAGGGAGCAGGCACTGTCAGAAGGACAGTGCTGAGGGAGGGGGCACTGTCAGAGGGTCAGTACTGAGGGAGGGGGCACTATCAGAGGGTCAGTACTGAGGGAGGGGGCACTGTCAGAGGGTCAGTGCTGAGGGAGCAGGCACTGTCGGAGGGTCAGGGCTGAGGGAGGGGGCACTGTCAGAGGGTCAGTGTTGAGGGAGCAGGCACTGTCGGAGGGTCAGGGCTGAGGGAGGGGGCACTGTCAGAAGGTCAGTGCTGAGGGAGGGGGCACTGTCAGAGGGTCAGTACTGAGGGAGGGGGCACTGTCAGAGGGTCAGTACTGAGGGAGGGGGCACTGTCAGAAGGACAGTGCTGAGGGAGCAGGCACTGTCAGAGGGTCAGTACTGAGGGAGGGGGCACTGTCAGAGGGTCAGGGCTGAGGGAGCAGGCACTGTCAGAAGGACAGTGCTGAGGGAGGGGGCACTGTCAGAGGGTCAGTACTGAGGGAGGGGGCACTATCAGAGGGTCAGTACTGAGGGAGGGGGCACTGTCAGAGGGTCAGTGCTGAGGGAGCAGGCACTGTCGGAGGGTCAGGGCTGAGGGAGGGGGCACTGTCAGAGGGTCAGTGTTGAGGGAGCAGGCACTGTCGGAGGGTCAGGGCTGAGGGAGGGGGCACTGTCAGAAGGTCAGTGCTGAGGGAGGGGGCACTGTCAGAGGGTCAGGGCTGAGGAAGGGGGCACTGTCAGAGGGTCAGGGCTGAGGAAGGGGGCACTGTCAGAGGGTCAGTGTTGAGGGAGAGGGCACTGTCAGAAGGTCAGTGCTGAGGGAGGGGACACTGTCAGAGGGTCAGTGTTGAGGGAGAGGGCACTGTCAGAAGGTCAGTGCTGAGGAAGGGGACACTGTCAGAGGGTCAGTGCTGAGGGAGTGGGCACTGTCAGAGGGTCAGTGCTGAGGGAGTGGGCACTGTCGGAGGGTCAGTGCTGAGGGAGTGCCGCACTGTCAGAAGGTCAGTGCTGAGGGAGGGGGCACTGTCAGAAGGTCAGTGCTGAGGGAGGGGGCACTATCAGAGGGTCAGTGTTGAGGGAGCAGGCACTGTCGGAGGGTCAGTGCTGAGGGAGTGCCGCACTGTCGGAGGGTCAGTGCTGAGGGAGCGGGCACTGTTGGAGGGTCAGTGCTGAGGGAGTGCCGCACTGTCGGAGGGTCAGTGCTGAGGGAGTGCCGCACTGTCGGAGGGTCAGTGCTGAGGGAGTGGGCACTGTCAGAGGGCCAGCACTGAGGGAGTGGGCACTGTCAGAGGGTCAGCACTGAGGAAGGGGACACTGTCAGAGGGTCAGTGCTGAGGGAGTGGGCACTGTCAGAGGGTCAGTGCTGAGGGAGTGGGCACTGTCGGAGGGTCAGTGCTGAGGGAGTGCCGCACTGTCAGAAGGTCAGTGCTGAGGGAGGGGGCACTGTCAGAAGGTCAGTGCTGAGGGAGGGGGCACTATCAGAGGGTCAGTGTTGAGGGAGCAGGCACTGTCGGAGGGTCAGTGCTGAGGGAGTGCCGCACTGTCGGAGGGTCAGTGCTGAGGGAGCGGGCACTGTTGGAGGGTCAGTGCTGAGGGAGTGCCGCACTGTCGGAGGGTCAGTGCTGAGGGAGTGCCGCACTGTCGGAGGGTCAGTGCTGAGGGAGTGGGCACTGTCAGAGGGCCAGCACTGAGGGAGTGGGCACTGTCAGAGGGTCAGCACTGAGGGAGTGGGCACTGTCAGAGGGTCAGCACTGAGGGAGTGGGCACTGTCAGAGGGTCAATACTGAGAGAGTGGGCACTGTCGGAGGGTCAATAGTGAGGGATTGCCGCATCGTCAGAGGGTCAGTGTTGAGGGAGCGGGCACTGTCAGAGGGTCAGCACTGAGGGAGTGGGCACTGTCAGAGGATCAGCACTGAGGGAGCGGGCACTGTCAGAGGGTCAGTGCTAAGGGACGTCTGCACTGTCAGAGGGTCAATACTGAGAGAGTGGGCACTGTCGGAGGGTCAGTGCTGAGGGAGTGCCGCACTGTCGGAGGGTCAGTGCTGAGGGAGTGCCGCATTGTCCGAGGGGCGGTGCTGAGGGAGTGCCGCACTGTCGGAGAGTCAATACTGAGAGAGTGGGGTGTAGGGGGATGGGCAGGTCAGTGCCGCAGGGAGTGGTCCCTGGGGACAGGCTGGCTCTCGGCCTGGTCAGACGGATACCCTCTTGTTGCCCGGCCCCCCATACCCACCTTGTCGAAGCAGACCAGGTCAAGTTGCCCACACAGGTTGATCCGGTGCGGGCTGATGCAGTAGATGCCACGCCTCTTCAGCCGTCTCTGGGCGTACACCACCCCCACCGTCACGGCAGCTGGCAATGCTGGTGGAACCACGATGGTAATCACATCAAAGGCCTTCAGCAGGATCTCAGCGATGGGCTCCTGTCACCAACAACAACACCACAAACTGAGACAGGCAGGGGTCCGGAGAGGGACAGGGAGTGGGGGAGGGGGGAGGGGGAGAGAGGGACGGGGAGGGAGTGGGAAAAGAGGAAGAGATGGGTGAGAGGGGGAGGGTGAGAGAGGGGACGAGAGAGGGAGGGGGAGTGGGGGGAGAGAGAGAGACGGGGGACTGAGGGGGAGAGAGTGAGGGGGATAGAGAGGGGGAGAGAGGGTGGGCAATGGAAGGAGGTGGGGGAGAGAAGAGGGGGAGGGAGGAGGGGGGAGGGGGAGGGAGGCGGTGGGGGGGT